>NW_028322235.1:7077500-7367500 GCF_059928025.1 Delphinapterus leucas
TCATACAGCATTGTACCCTTTCCATGGGACCCAAATCTCCAAGTTTAAGGGATTCTTCCTTCAGCTAAAACATGCATGGGAAACCCACAGTATGGTGCACCATGTGACTGGCAAACGTTTTCAAATGCATCTCAGTTTTCGTCCCCTTTTACTCGGGTTCACCATTCCAGACCCTTTACGAACACTCTCCCCACTTGGAGAGTCAGTGCCTTTAACCTCCTGTTGGGCACAGTGTGCAATTTCTGCGCAAGATGAAAAGGAATAGGGAGAACCAATGAGAGACTAGCTCTAGGTGTCTGCACGGGCAAATTTAACGCTCATTTCCCACCAGGAAGAGGAATTAACCAAAGGCTCAGCATGCCGTGCCGGAACCAGATTAGGGCCTGAAGCAATCCTGTGGGTTTGCGGCCAGCTCACAAGATAGCGAGTTGAAGAAAGGAGCTCAGGGGCACTGTAACTCACAAACCTGCAGAGTTATAAATGACAGCTATCGTCCAAAAATATATTGAAGGAAGCCTGCGAAGACGACTTGTAAGCGGGACAGATTTGCAGGAAAACGATTTCAGGGGGTAGACGGGAATTGCATTTAAAGCATAGGAAAAGAGGCAGAACGTCCACAATGACGCTCTTGGCCAAAAAGTGCGTATGCGTTTTTTCCTGAATATATTCAGGAAAAAACGCATACGCCCTTTTTGGCCAACCAAGCAAGCATGTTAAAGAAATCTGCACTACAATGAAGTCTCACTGCCCCCCGGTCAAAAGGGCCATCTGAAAAAAGTGTAAAATCCAGAAAGGCAGCACAGGCCATGGAGAACAGGGAGCCTTGTTATGCTGATGGGCGGGATGTAAATTGCCAACAGACACTCTGGAGACGTGTATGGTGTTTCCCGGAACACCGAAAAAACAAAGCTACGGAGCCTACGGCATTTCCACTTATGGTCCTATAGCTTAGGGAAATTAAAATCAAAAACACACAGCCACCCCAAAGTTTTGGACGGCTCTGTTTACAAGAACCTCGTCTACGGTACAAGTTAAATATCCCAGAATGTGAAAAATGGATAAAGAAGTTGTGGTACGTACGTACAATGGAATATCACTCAGCAATGAAATCTATGTCATCAGGCCCGTCGCGGCATAATGAGTGGATTCAGGTACGATGATTCTAAGGGAAATAAGTCACACAGAAAATGAAACCTCATAAGATATCACTAATACACGGAATGTAAACTTGGCTACACATGAACTGAATTACAAAACAGAACAGGGTCTCAAATTTAGAAAACCAACTTATGCTTGCTTAAGGGAAAAGGTGAGTTGGGGTGCTGCATAAAACCAGAGATAGAAATTAGCACAGATACCTTTCCATAAGCCAAATATGTAATAGTCAAGACCTACCCCTTGCTCCACGTAATGGACTAAACACCCCATATTCAATGCCTAGGAATACACCTGACTAGTAAGAATCTTCAAATCCATGGATTTATATGTGTCCGTAAGAGAATGAAGCGTGTGTACAGCGGCATGAATGCAGCAGAGAAAATCCGATAAATCCCATTATCAAAATGAATTACACAAACAAAACCCAAGGACAGTGAAATAGAGAGCAATTCTTAAATAATTCATTCAGGGCTTGTGATGCAACCTGGATTTACCACATCTACACCCAGAGTTGAGTGAGACATAAGGTTGGGCACTTCGGGCTGATAGCATTGGTGAGGTTCGATGAGCAAATGCAGACCCTTTGAAGTCATACAGCATGGTACCCATTCCATGGGACCCAACTCTCCAAGTTTAAGGGATTCTTCCTTCAGCTAAAACATGCATGGGAAACCCACAGTATGGTGCACCATGTGACTGGCAAACGTTTTCAAATGCATCTCAGTTTTCGTCCCCTTTTACTCGGGTTCACCATTCCAGACCCTTTACGAACACTCTCCCCACTTGGAGAGTCAGTGCCTTTAACCTCCTGTTGGGCACAGTGTGCAATTTCTGCGCAAGATGAAAAGGAATAGGGAGAACCAATGAGAGACTAGCTCTAGGTGTCTGCACGGGCAAATTTAACGCTCATTTCCCACCAGGAAGAGGAATTAACCAAAGGCTCAGCATGCCGTGCCGGAACCAGATTAGGGCCTGAAGCAATCCTGTGGGTTTGCGGCCAGCTCACAAGATAGCGAGTTGAAGAAAGGAGCTCAGGGGCACTGTAACTCACAAACCTGCAGAGTTATAAATGACAGCTATCGTCCAAAAATATATTGAAGGAAGCCTGCGAAGACGACTTGTAAGCGGGACAGATTTGCAGGAAAACGATTTCAGGGAGTAGACGGGAATTACATTTAAAGCATAGGAAAAGAGGCAGAACGTCCACAATGACGCTCTTGGCCAAAAAGTGCGTATGCGTTTTTTCCTGAATATATTCAGGAAAAAACGCATACGCCCTTTTTGGCCAACCAAGCAAGCATGTTAAAGAAATCTGCACTACAATGAAGTCTCACTGCCCCCCGGTCAAAAGGGCCATCTGAAAAAAGTGTAAAATCCAGAAAGGCAGCACAGGCCATGGAGAACAGGGAGCCTTGTTATGCTGATGGGCGGGATGTAAATTGCCAACAGCCACTCTGGAGAAGTGTATGGTGTTTCCCGGAACACCGAAAAAACAAAGCTACAGAGCCTACGGCACTTCCACTTATGGTCCTATAGCTTAGGGAAATTAAAATCAGAAACACACAGCCACCCCAAAGTGGCGGACGGCTCTGTTTACAAGAACCTCGTCTACGGTACAAGTTAAATATCCCAGAATGTGAAAAATGGATAAAGAAGTTGTGGTACGTACGTACAATGGAATATCACTCAGCAATGAAATCTATGTCATCAGGCCCGTCGCGGCATAATGAGTGGATTCAGGTACGATGATTCTAAGTGAAATAAGTCACACAGAAAATGAAACCTCATAAGATATCACTAATACACGGAATGTAAACTTGGCTACACATGAACTGAATTACAAAACAGAACAGGGTCTCAAATTTAGAAAACCAACTTATGCTTGCTTAAGGGAAAAGGTGAGTTGGGGTGCTGCATAAAACCAGAGATAGAAATTAGCACAGATACCTTTCCATAAGCCAAATATGTAATAGTCAAGACCTACCCCTTGCTCAACGAAATGGACTAAACACCCCATATTCAACGCCTAGGAATACACCTGACTAGTAAGAATCTTCAAATCCATGGATTTATATGTCTCCGTAAGAGAATGAAGCGTGTGTACAGCGGCATGAATGCAGCAGAGAAAATCCGATAAATCCCATTATCAAAATGAATTACACAAACAAAACCCAAGGACAGTGAAATAGAGAGCAATTCTTAAATAATTCATTCAGGGCTTGTGATGCAACCTGGATTTACCACATCTACACCCAGAGCTGAGTGAGACATAAGGTTGGGCACTTCGGGCTGATAGCATTGGTGAGGTTCGATGAGCAAATGCAGACCCTTTGAAGTCATACAGCATGGTACCCTTTCCATGGGACCCAAATCTCCAAGTTTAAGGGATTCTTCCTTCAGCTAAAACATGCATGGGAAACCCACAGTATGGTGCACCATGTGACTGGCAAACGTTTTCAAATGCATCTCAGTTTTCGTCCCCTTTTACTCGGGTTCACCATTCCAGACCCTTTACGAACACTCTCCCCACTTGGAGAGTCAGTGCCTTTAACCTCCTGTTGGGCACAGTGTGCAATTTCTGCGCAAGATGAAAAGGAATAGGGAGAACCAATGAGAGACTAGCTCTAGGTGTCTGCACGGGCAAATTTAACGCTCATTTCCCACCAGGAAGAGGAATTAACCAAAGGCTCAGCATGCCGTGCCGGAACCAGATTAGGGCCTGAAGCAATCCTGTGGGTTTGCGGCCAGCTCACAAGATAGCGAGTTGAAGAAAGGAGCTCAGGGGCACTGTAACTCACAAACCTGCAGAGTTATAAATGACAGCTATCGTCCAAAAATATATTGAAGGAAGCCTGCGAAGACGACTTGTAAGCGGGACAGATTTGCAGGAAAACGATTTCAGGGGGTAGACGGGAATTGCATTTAAAGCATAGGAAAAGAGGCAGAACGTCCACAATGACGCTCTTGGCCAAAAAGTGCGTATGCGTTTTTTCCTGAATATATTCAGGAAAAAACGCATACGCCCTTTTTGGCCAACCAAGCAAGCATGTTAAAGAAATCTGCACTACAATGAAGTCTCACTGCCCCCCGGTCAAAAGGGCCATCTGAAAAAAGTGTAAAATCCAGAAAGGCAGCACAGGCCATGGAGAACAGGGAGCCTTGTTATGCTGATGGGCGGGATGTAAATTGCCAACAGACACTCTGGAGACGTGTATGGTGTTTCCCGGAACACCGAAAAAACAAAGCTACGGAGCCTACGGCATTTCCACTTATGGTCCTATAGCTTAGGGAAATTAAAATCAAAAACACACAGCCACCCCAAAGTTTTGGACGGCTCTGTTTACAAGAACCTCGTCTACGGTACAAGTTAAATATCCCAGAATGTGAAAAATGGATAAAGAAGTTGTGGTACGTACGTACAATGGAATATCACTCAGCAATGAAATCTATGTCATCAGGCCCGTCGCGGCATAATGAGTGGATTCAGGTACGATGATTCTAAGGGAAATAAGTCACACAGAAAATGAAACATCATAAGATATCACTAATACACGGAATGTAAACTTGGCTACACATGAACTGAATTACAAAACAGAACAGGGTCTCAAATTTAGAAAACCAACTTATGCTTGCTTAAGGGAAAAGGTGAGTTGGGGTGCTGCATAAAACCAGAGATAGAAATTAGCACAGATACCTTTCCATAAGCCAAATATGTAATAGTCAAGACCTACCCCTTGCTCCACGTAATGGACTAAACACCCCATATTCAACGCCTAGGAATACACCTGACTAGTAAGAATCTTCAAATCCATGGATTTATATGTGTCCGTAAGAGAATGAAGCGTGTGTACAGCGGCATGAATGCAGCAGAGAAAATCCGATAAATCCCATTATCAAAATGAATTACACAAACAAAACCCAAGGACAGTGAAATAGAGAGCAATTCTTAAATAATTCATTCAGGGCTTGTGATGCAACCTGGATTTACCACATCTACACCCAGAGTTGAGTGAGACATAAGGTTGGGCACTTCGGGCTGATAGCATTGGTGAGGTTCGATGAGCAAATGCAGACCCTTTGAAGTCATACAGCATGGTACCCATTCCATGGGACCCAACTCTCCAAGTTTAAGGGATTCTTCCTTCAGCTAAAACATGCATGGGAAACCCACAGTATGGTGCACCATGTGACTGGCAAACGTTTTCAAATGCATCTCAGTTTTCGTCCCCTTTTACTCGGGTTCACCATTCCAGACCCTTTACGAACACTCTCCCCACTTGGAGAGTCAGTGCCTTTAACCTCCTGTTGGGCACAGTGTGCAATTTCTGCGCAAGATGAAAAGGAATAGGGAGAACCAATGAGAGACTAGCTCTAGGTGTCTGCACGGGCAAATTTAACGCTCATTTCCCACCAGGAAGAGGAATTAACCAAAGGCTCAGCATGCCGTGCCGGAACCAGATTAGGGCCTGAAGCAATCCTGTGGGTTTGCGGCCAGCTCACAAGATAGCGAGTTGAAGAAAGGAGCTCAGGGGCACTGTAACTCACAAACCTGCAGAGTTATAAATGACAGCTATCGTCCAAAAATATATTGAAGGAAGCCTGCGAAGACGACTTGTAAGCGGGACAGATTTGCAGGAAAACGATTTCAGGGGGTAGACGGGAATTGCATTTAAAGCATAGGAAAAGAGGCAGAACGTCCACAATGACGCTCTTGGCCAAAAAGTGCGTATGCGTTTTTTCCTGAATATATTCAGGAAAAAACGCATACGCCATTTTTGGCCAACCAAGCAAGCATGTTAAAGAAATCTGCACTACAATGAAGTCTCACTGCCCCCCGGTCAAAAGGGCCATCTGAAAAAAGTGTAAAATCCAGAAAGGCAGCACAGGCCATGGAGAACAGGGAGCCTTGTTATGCTGATGGGCGGGATGTAAATTGCCAACAGACACTCTGGAGACGTGTATGGTGTTTCCCGGAACACCGAAAAAACAAAGCTACGGAGCCTACGGCATTTCCACTTATGGTCCTATAGCTTAGGGAAATTAAAATCAAAAACACACAGCCACCCCAAAGTTTTGGACGGCTCTGTTTACAAGAACCTCGTCTACGGTACAAGTTAAATATCCCAGAATGTGAAAAATGGATAAAGAAGTTGTGGTACGTACGTACAATGGAATATCACTCAGCAATGAAATCTATGTCATCAGGCCCGTCGCGGCATAATGAGTGGATTCAGGTACGATGATTCTAAGGGAAATAAGTCACACAGAAAATGAAACATCATAAGATATCACTAATACACGGAATGTAAACTTGGCTACACATGAACTGAATTACAAAACAGAACAGGGTCTCAAATTTAGAAAACCAACTTATGCTTGCTTAAGGGAAAAGGTGAGTTGGGGTGCTGCATAAAACCAGAGATAGAAATTAGCACAGATACCTTTCCATAAGCCAAATATGTAATAGTCAAGACCTACCCCTTGCTCCACGTAATGGACTAAACACCCCATATTCAACGCCTAGGAATACACCTGACTAGTAAGAATCTTCAAATCCATGGATTTATATGTGTCCGTAAGAGAATGAAGCGTGTGTACAGCGGCATGAATGCAGCAGAGAAAATCCGATAAATCCCATTATCAAAATGAATTACACAAACAAAACCCAAGGACAGTGAAATAGAGAGCAATTCTTAAATAATTCATTCAGGGCTTGTGATGCAACCTGGATTTACCACATCTACACCCAGAGTTGAGTGAGACATAAGGTTGGGCACTTCGGGCTGATAGCATTGGTGAGGTTCGATGAGCAAATGCAGACCCTTTGAAGTCATACAGCATGGTACCCATTCCATGGGACCCAACTCTCCAAGTTTAAGGGATTCTTCCTTCAGCTAAAACATGCATGGGAAACCCACAGTATGGTGCACCATGTGACTGGCAAACGTTTTCAAATGCATCTCAGTTTTCGTCCCCTTTTACTCGGGTTCACCATTCCAGACCCTTTACGAACACTCTCCCCACTTGGAGAGTCAGTGCCTTTAACCTCCTGTTGGGCACAGTGTGCAATTTCTGCGCAAGATGAAAAGGAATAGGGAGAACCAATGAGAGACTAGCTCTAGGTGTCTGCACGGGCAAATTTAACGCTCATTTCCCACCAGGAAGAGGAATTAACCAAAGGCTCAGCATGCCGTGCCGGAACCAGATTAGGGCCTGAAGCAATCCTGTGGGTTTGCGGCCAGCTCACAAGATAGCGAGTTGAAGAAAGGAGCTCAGGGGCACTGTAACTCACAAACCTGCAGAGTTATAAATGACAGCTATCGTCCAAAAATATATTGAAGGAAGCCTGCGAAGACGACTTGTAAGCGGGACAGATTTGCAGGAAAACGATTTCAGGGGGTAGACGGGAATTGCATTTAAAGCATAGGAAAAGAGGCAGAACGTCCACAATGACGCTCTTGGCCAAAAAGTGCGTATGCGTTTTTTCCTGAATATATTCAGGAAAAAACGCATACGCCCTTTTTGGCCAACCAAGCAAGCATGTTAAAGAAATCTGCACTACAATGAAGTCTCACTGCCCCCCGGTCAAAAGGGCCATCTGAAAAAAGTGTAAAATCCAGAAAGGCAGCACAGGCCATGGAGAACAGGGAGCCTTGTTATGCTGATGGGCGGGATGTAAATTGCCAACAGCCACTCTGGAGAAGTGTATGGTGTTTCCCGGAACACCGAAAAAACAAAGCTACAGAGCCTACGGCACTTCCACTTATGGTCCTATAGCTTAGGGAAATTAAAATCAGAAACACACAGCCACCCCAAAGTGGCGGACGGCTCTGTTTACAAGAACCTCGTCTACGGTACAAGTTAAATATCCCAGAATGTGAAAAATGGATAAAGAAGTTGTGGTACGTACGTACAATGGAATATCACTCAGCAATGAAATCTATGTCATCAGGCCCGTCGCGGCATAATGAGTGGATTCAGGTACGATGATTCTAAGTGAAATAAGTCACACAGAAAATGAAACCTCATAAGATATCACTAATACACGGAATGTAAACTTGGCTACACATGAACTGAATTACAAAACAGAACAGGGTCTCAAATTTAGAAAACCAACTTATGCTTGCTTAAGGGAAAAGGTGAGTTGGGGTGCTGCATAAAACCAGAGATAGAAATTAGCACAGATACCTTTCCATAAGCCAAATATGTAATAGTCAAGACCTACCCCTTGCTCAACGAAATGGACTAAACACCCCATATTCAACGCCTAGGAATACACCTGACTAGTAAGAATCTTCAAATCCATGGATTTATATGTCTCCGTAAGAGAATGAAGCGTGTGTACAGCGGCATGAATGCAGCAGAGAAAATCCGATAAATCCCATTATCAAAATGAATTACACAAACAAAACCCAAGGACAGTGAAATAGAGAGCAATTCTTAAATAATTCATTCAGGGCTTGTGATGCAACCTGGATTTACCACATCTACACCCAGAGCTGAGTGAGACATAAGGTTGGGCACTTCGGGCTGATAGCATTGGTGAGGTTCGATGAGCAAATGCAGACCCTTTGAAGTCATACAGCATGGTACCCTTTCCATGGGACCCAAATCTCCAAGTTTAAGGGATTCTTCCTTCAGCTAAAACATGCATGGGAAACCCACAGTATGGTGCACCATGTGACTGGCAAACGTTTTCAAATGCATCTCAGTTTTCGTCCCCTTTTACTCGGGTTCACCATTCCAGACCCTTTACGAACACTCTCCCCACTTGGAGAGTCAGTGCCTTTAACCTCCTGTTGGGCACAGTGTGCAATTTCTGCGCAAGATGAAAAGGAATAGGGAGAACCAATGAGAGACTAGCTCTAGGTGTCTGCACGGGCAAATTTAACGCTCATTTCCCACCAGGAAGAGGAATTAACCAAAGGCTCAGCATGCCGTGCCGGAACCAGATTAGGGCCTGAAGCAATCCTGTGGGTTTGCGGCCAGCTCACAAGATAGCGAGTTGAAGAAAGGAGCTCAGGGGCACTGTAACTCACAAACCTGCAGAGTTATAAATGACAGCTATCGTCCAAAAATATATTGAAGGAAGCCTGCGAAGACGACTTGTAAGCGGGACAGATTTGCAGGAAAACGATTTCAGGGGGTAGACGGGAATTGCATTTAAAGCATAGGAAAAGAGGCAGAACGTCCACAATGACGCTCTTGGCCAAAAAGTGCGTATGCGTTTTTTCCTGAATATATTCAGGAAAAAACGCATACGCCCTTTTTGGCCAACCAAGCAAGCATGTTAAAGAAATCTGCACTACAATGAAGTCTCACTGCCCCCCGGTCAAAAGGGCCATCTGAAAAAAGTGTAAAATCCAGAAAGGCAGCACAGGCCATGGAGAACAGGGAGCCTTGTTATGCTGATGGGCGGGATGTAAATTGCCAACAGACACTCTGGAGACGTGTATGGTGTTTCCCGGAACACCGAAAAAACAAAGCTACGGAGCCTACGGCATTTCCACTTATGGTCCTATAGCTTAGGGAAATTAAAATCAAAAACACACAGCCACCCCAAAGTTTTGGACGGCTCTGTTTACAAGAACCTCGTCTACGGTACAAGTTAAATATCCCAGAATGTGAAAAATGGATAAAGAAGTTGTGGTACGTACGTACAATGGAATATCACTCAGCAATGAAATCTATGTCATCAGGCCCGTCGCGGCATAATGAGTGGATTCAGGTACGATGATTCTAAGGGAAATAAGTCACACAGAAAATGAAACATCATAAGATATCACTAATACACGGAATGTAAACTTGGCTACACATGAACTGAATTACAAAACAGAACAGGGTCTCAAATTTAGAAAACCAACTTATGCTTGCTTAAGGGAAAAGGTGAGTTGGGGTGCTGCATAAAACCAGAGATAGAAATTAGCACAGATACCTTTCCATAAGCCAAATATGTAATAGTCAAGACCTACCCCTTGCTCCACGTAATGGACTAAACACCCCATATTCAACGCCTAGGAATACACCTGACTAGTAAGAATCTTCAAATCCATGGATTTATATGTGTCCGTAAGAGAATGAAGCGTGTGTACAGCGGCATGAATGCAGCAGAGAAAATCCGATAAATCCCATTATCAAAATGAATTACACAAACAAAACCCAAGGACAGTGAAATAGAGAGCAATTCTTAAATAATTCATTCAGGGCTTGTGATGCAACCTGGATTTACCACATCTACACCCAGAGTTGAGTGAGACATAAGGTTGGGCACTTCGGGCTGATAGCATTGGTGAGGTTCGATGAGCAAATGCAGACCCTTTGAAGTCATACAGCATGGTACCCATTCCATGGGACCCAACTCTCCAAGTTTAAGGGATTCTTCCTTCAGCTAAAACATGCATGGGAAACCCACAGTATGGTGCACCATGTGACTGGCAAACGTTTTCAAATGCATCTCAGTTTTCGTCCCCTTTTACTCGGGTTCACCATTCCAGACCCTTTACGAACACTCTCCCCACTTGGAGAGTCAGTGCCTTTAACCTCCTGTTGGGCACAGTGTGCAATTTCTGCGCAAGATGAAAAGGAATAGGGAGAACCAATGAGAGACTAGCTCTAGGTGTCTGCACGGGCAAATTTAACGCTCATTTCCCACCAGGAAGAGGAATTAACCAAAGGCTCAGCATGCCGTGCCGGAACCAGATTAGGGCCTGAAGCAATCCTGTGGGTTTGCGGCCAGCTCACAAGATAGCGAGTTGAAGAAAGGAGCTCAGGGGCACTGTAACTCACAAACCTGCAGAGTTATAAATGACAGCTATCGTCCAAAAATATATTGAAGGAAGCCTGCGAAGACGACTTGTAAGCGGGACAGATTTGCAGGAAAACGATTTCAGGGGGTAGACGGGAATTGCATTTAAAGCATAGGAAAAGAGGCAGAACGTCCACAATGACGCTCTTGGCCAAAAAGTGCGTATGCGTTTTTTCCTGAATATATTCAGGAAAAAACGCATACGCCATTTTTGGCCAACCAAGCAAGCATGTTAAAGAAATCTGCACTACAATGAAGTCTCACTGCCCCCCGGTCAAAAGGGCCATCTGAAAAAAGTGTAAAATCCAGAAAGGCAGCACAGGCCATGGAGAACAGGGAGCCTTGTTATGCTGATGGGCGGGATGTAAATTGCCAACAGACACTCTGGAGACGTGTATGGTGTTTCCCGGAACACCGAAAAAACAAAGCTACGGAGCCTACGGCATTTCCACTTATGGTCCTATAGCTTAGGGAAATTAAAATCAAAAACACACAGCCACCCCAAAGTTTTGGACGGCTCTGTTTACAAGAACCTCGTCTACGGTACAAGTTAAATATCCCAGAATGTGAAAAATGGATAAAGAAGTTGTGGTACGTACGTACAATGGAATATCACTCAGCAATGAAATCTATGTCATCAGGCCCGTCGCGGCATAATGAGTGGATTCAGGTACGATGATTCTAAGGGAAATAAGTCACACAGAAAATGAAACATCATAAGATATCACTAATACACGGAATGTAAACTTGGCTACACATGAACTGAATTACAAAACAGAACAGGGTCTCAAATTTAGAAAACCAACTTATGCTTGCTTAAGGGAAAAGGTGAGTTGGGGTGCTGCATAAAACCAGAGATAGAAATTAGCACAGATACCTTTCCATAAGCCAAATATGTAATAGTCAAGACCTACCCCTTGCTCCACGTAATGGACTAAACACCCCATATTCAACGCCTAGGAATACACCTGACTAGTAAGAATCTTCAAATCCATGGATTTATATGTGTCCGTAAGAGAATGAAGCATGTGTACAGCGGCATGAATGCAGCAGAGAAAATCCGATAAATCCCATTATCAAAATGAATTACACAAACAAAACCCAAGGACAGTGAAATAGAGAGCAATTCTTAAATAATTCATTCAGGGCTTGTGATGCAACCTGGATTTACCACATCTACACCCAGAGTTGAGTGAGACATAAGGTTGGGCACTTCGGGCTGATAGCATTGGTGAGGTTCGATGAGCAAATGCAGACCCTTTGAAGTCATACAGCATGGTACCCATTCCATGGGACCCAACTCTCCAAGTTTAAGGGATTCTTCCTTCAGCTAAAACATGCATGGGAAACCCACAGTATGGTGCACCATGTGACTGGCAAACGTTTTCAAATGCATCTCAGTTTTCGTCCCCTTTTACTCGGGTTCACCATTCCAGACCCTTTACGAACACTCTCCCCACTTGGAGAGTCAGTGCCTTTAACCTCCTGTTGGGCACAGTGTGCAATTTCTGCGCAAGATGAAAAGGAATAGGGAGAACCAATGAGAGACTAGCTCTAGGTGTCTGCACGGGCAAATTTAACGCTCATTTCCCACCAGGAAGAGGAATTAACCAAAGGCTCAGCATGCCGTGCCGGAACCAGATTAGGGCCTGAAGCAATCCTGTGGGTTTGCGGCCAGCTCACAAGATAGCGAGTTGAAGAAAGGAGCTCAGGGGCACTGTAACTCACAAACCTGCAGAGTTATAAATGACAGCTATCGTCCAAAAATATATTGAAGGAAGCCTGCGAAGACGACTTGTAAGCGGGACAGATTTGCAGGAAAACGATTTCAGGGGGTAGACGGGAATTGCATTTAAAGCATAGGAAAAGAGGCAGAACGTCCACAATGACGCTCTTGGCCAAAAAGTGCGTATGCGTTTTTTCCTGAATATATTCAGGAAAAAACGCATACGCCCTTTTTGGCCAACCAAGCAAGCATGTTAAAGAAATCTGCACTACAATGAAGTCTCACTGCCCCCCGGTCAAAAGGGCCATCTGAAAAAAGTGTAAAATCCAGAAAGGCAGCACAGGCCATGGAGAACAGGGAGCCTTGTTATGCTGATGGGCGGGATGTAAATTGCCAACAGCCACTCTGGAGAAGTGTATGGTGTTTCCCGGAACACCGAAAAAACAAAGCTACAGAGCCTACGGCACTTCCACTTATGGTCCTATAGCTTAGGGAAATTAAAATCAGAAACACACAGCCACCCCAAAGTGGCGGACGGCTCTGTTTACAAGAACCTCGTCTACGGTACAAGTTAAATATCCCAGAATGTGAAAAATGGATAAAGAAGTTGTGGTACGTACGTACAATGGAATATCACTCAGCAATGAAATCTATGTCATCAGGCCCGTCGCGGCATAATGAGTGGATTCAGGTACGATGATTCTAAGTGAAATAAGTCACACAGAAAATGAAACCTCATAAGATATCACTAATACACGGAATGTAAACTTGGCTACACATGAACTGAATTACAAAACAGAACAGGGTCTCAAATTTAGAAAACCAACTTATGCTTGCTTAAGGGAAAAGGTGAGTTGGGGTGCTGCATAAAACCAGAGATAGAAATTAGCACAGATACCTTTCCATAAGCCAAATATGTAATAGTCAAGACCTACCCCTTGCTCAACGAAATGGACTAAACACCCCATATTCAACGCCTAGGAATACACCTGACTAGTAAGAATCTTCAAATCCATGGATTTATATGTCTCCGTAAGAGAATGAAGCGTGTGTACAGCGGCATGAATGCAGCAGAGAAAATCCGATAAATCCCATTATCAAAATGAATTACACAAACAAAACCCAAGGACAGTGAAATAGAGAGCAATTCTTAAATAATTCATTCAGGGCTTGTGATGCAACCTGGATTTACCACATCTACACCCAGAGCTGAGTGAGACATAAGGTTGGGCACTTCGGGCTGATAGCATTGGTGAGGTTCGATGAGCAAATGCAGACCCTTTGAAGTCATACAGCATGGTACCCTTTCCATGGGACCCAAATCTCCAAGTTTAAGGGATTCTTCCTTCAGCTAAAACATGCATGGGAAACCCACAGTATGGTGCACCATGTGACTGGCAAACGTTTTCAAATGCATCTCAGTTTTCGTCCCCTTTTACTCGGGTTCACCATTCCAGACCCTTTACGAACACTCTCCCCACTTGGAGAGTCAGTGCCTTTAACCTCCTGTTGGGCACAGTGTGCAATTTCTGCGCAAGATGAAAAGGAATAGGGAGAACCAATGAGAGACTAGCTCTAGGTGTCTGCACGGGCAAATTTAACGCTCATTTCCCACCAGGAAGAGGAATTAACCAAAGGCTCAGCATGCCGTGCCGGAACCAGATTAGGGCCTGAAGCAATCCTGTGGGTTTGCGGCCAGCTCACAAGATAGCGAGTTGAAGAAAGGAGCTCAGGGGCACTGTAACTCACAAACCTGCAGAGTTATAAATGACAGCTATCGTCCAAAAATATATTGAAGGAAGCCTGCGAAGACGACTTGTAAGCGGGACAGATTTGCAGGAAAACGATTTCAGGGGGTAGACGGGAATTGCATTTAAAGCATAGGAAAAGAGGCAGAACGTCCACAATGACGCTCTTGGCCAAAAAGTGCGTATGCGTTTTTTCCTGAATATATTCAGGAAAAAACGCATACGCCCTTTTTGGCCAACCAAGCAAGCATGTTAAAGAAATCTGCACTACAATGAAGTCTCACTGCCCCCCGGTCAAAAGGGCCATCTGAAAAAAGTGTAAAATCCAGAAAGGCAGCACAGGCCATGGAGAACAGGGAGCCTTGTTATGCTGATGGGCGGGATGTAAATTGCCAACAGACACTCTGGAGACGTGTATGGTGTTTCCCGGAACACCGAAAAAACAAAGCTACGGAGCCTACGGCATTTCCACTTATGGTCCTATAGCTTAGGGAAATTAAAATCAAAAACACACAGCCACCCCAAAGTTTTGGACGGCTCTGTTTACAAGAACCTCGTCTACGGTACAAGTTAAATATCCCAGAATGTGAAAAATGGATAAAGAAGTTGTGGTACGTACGTACAATGGAATATCACTCAGCAATGAAATCTATGTCATCAGGCCCGTCGCGGCATAATGAGTGGATTCAGGTACGATGATTCTAAGGGAAATAAGTCACACAGAAAATGAAACATCATAAGATATCACTAATACACGGAATGTAAACTTGGCTACACATGAACTGAATTACAAAACAGAACAGGGTCTCAAATTTAGAAAACCAACTTATGCTTGCTTAAGGGAAAAGGTGAGTTGGGGTGCTGCATAAAACCAGAGATAGAAATTAGCACAGATACCTTTCCATAAGCCAAATATGTAATAGTCAAGACCTACCCCTTGCTCCACGTAATGGACTAAACACCCCATATTCAACGCCTAGGAATACACCTGACTAGTAAGAATCTTCAAATCCATGGATTTATATGTGTCCGTAAGAGAATGAAGCGTGTGTACAGCGGCATGAATGCAGCAGAGAAAATCCGATAAATCCCATTATCAAAATGAATTACACAAACAAAACCCAAGGACAGTGAAATAGAGAGCAATTCTTAAATAATTCATTCAGGGCTTGTGATGCAACCTGGATTTACCACATCTACACCCAGAGTTGAGTGAGACATAAGGTTGGGCACTTCGGGCTGATAGCATTGGTGAGGTTCGATGAGCAAATGCAGACCCTTTGAAGTCATACAGCATGGTACCCATTCCATGGGACCCAACTCTCCAAGTTTAAGGGATTCTTCCTTCAGCTAAAACATGCATGGGAAACCCACAGTATGGTGCACCATGTGACTGGCAAACGTTTTCAAATGCATCTCAGTTTTCGTCCCCTTTTACTCGGGTTCACCATTCCAGACCCTTTACGAACACTCTCCCCACTTGGAGAGTCAGTGCCTTTAACCTCCTGTTGGGCACAGTGTGCAATTTCTGCGCAAGATGAAAAGGAATAGGGAGAACCAATGAGAGACTAGCTCTAGGTGTCTGCACGGGCAAATTTAACGCTCATTTCCCACCAGGAAGAGGAATTAACCAAAGGCTCAGCATGCCGTGCCGGAACCAGATTAGGGCCTGAAGCAATCCTGTGGGTTTGCGGCCAGCTCACAAGATAGCGAGTTGAAGAAAGGAGCTCAGGGGCACTGTAACTCACAAACCTGCAGAGTTATAAATGACAGCTATCGTCCAAAAATATATTGAAGGAAGCCTGCGAAGACGACTTGTAAGCGGGACAGATTTGCAGGAAAACGATTTCAGGGGGTAGACGGGAATTGCATTTAAAGCATAGGAAAAGAGGCAGAACGTCCACAATGACGCTCTTGGCCAAAAAGTGCGTATGCGTTTTTTCCTGAATATATTCAGGAAAAAACGCATACGCCATTTTTGGCCAACCAAGCAAGCATGTTAAAGAAATCTGCACTACAATGAAGTCTCACTGCCCCCCGGTCAAAAGGGCCATCTGAAAAAAGTGTAAAATCCAGAAAGGCAGCACAGGCCATGGAGAACAGGGAGCCTTGTTATGCTGATGGGCGGGATGTAAATTGCCAACAGACACTCTGGAGACGTGTATGGTGTTTCCCGGAACACCGAAAAAACAAAGCTACGGAGCCTACGGCATTTCCACTTATGGTCCTATAGCTTAGGGAAATTAAAATCAAAAACACACAGCCACCCCAAAGTTTTGGACGGCTCTGTTTACAAGAACCTCGTCTACGGTACAAGTTAAATATCCCAGAATGTGAAAAATGGATAAAGAAGTTGTGGTACGTACGTACAATGGAATATCACTCAGCAATGAAATCTATGTCATCAGGCCCGTCGCGGCATAATGAGTGGATTCAGGTACGATGATTCTAAGGGAAATAAGTCACACAGAAAATGAAACCTCATAAGATATCACTAATACACGGAATGTAAACTTGGCTACACATGAACTGAATTACAAAACAGAACAGGGTCTCAAATTTAGAAAACCAACTTATGCTTGCTTAAGGGAAAAGGTGAGTTGGGGTGCTGCATAAAACCAGAGATAGAAATTAGCACAGATACCTTTCCATAAGCCAAATATGTAATAGTCAAGACCTACCCCTTGCTCCACGTAATGGACTAAACACCCCATATTCAACGCCTAGGAATACACCTGACTAGTAAGAATCTTCAAATCCATGGATTTATATGTGTCCGTAAGAGAATGAAGCGTGTGTACAGCGGCATGAATGCAGCAGAGAAAATCCGATAAATCCCATTATCAAAATGAATTACACAAACAAAACCCAAGGACAGTGAAATAGAGAGCAATTCTTAAATAATTCATTCAGGGCTTGTGATGCAACCTGGATTTACCACATCTACACCCAGAGTTGAGTGAGACATAAGGTTGGGCACTTCGGGCTGATAGCATTGGTGAGGTTCGATGAGCAAATGCAGACCCTTTGAAGTCATACAGCATGGTACCCATTCCATGGGACCCAACTCTCCAAGTTTAAGGGATTCTTCCTTCAGCTAAAACATGCATGGGAAACCCACAGTATGGTGCACCATGTGACTGGCAAACGTTTTCAAATGCATCTCAGTTTTCGTCCCCTTTTACTCGGGTTCACCATTCCAGACCCTTTACGAACACTCTCCCCACTTGGAGAGTCAGTGCCTTTAACCTCCTGTTGGGCACAGTGTGCAATTTCTGCGCAAGATGAAAAGGAATAGGGAGAACCAATGAGAGACTAGCTCTAGGTGTCTGCACGGGCAAATTTAACGCTCATTTCCCACCAGGAAGAGGAATTAACCAAAGGCTCAGCATGCCGTGCCGGAACCAGATTAGGGCCTGAAGCAATCCTGTGGGTTTGCGGCCAGCTCACAAGATAGCGAGTTGAAGAAAGGAGCTCAGGGGCACTGTAACTCACAAACCTGCAGAGTTATAAATGACAGCTATCGTCCAAAAATATATTGAAGGAAGCCTGCGAAGACGACTTGTAAGCGGGACAGATTTGCAGGAAAACGATTTCAGGGGGTAGACGGGAATTGCATTTAAAGCATAGGAAAAGAGGCAGAACGTCCACAATGACGCTCTTGGCCAAAAAGTGCGTATGCGTTTTTTCCTGAATATATTCAGGAAAAAACGCATACGCCCTTTTTGGCCAACCAAGCAAGCATGTTAAAGAAATCTGCACTACAATGAAGTCTCACTGCCCCCCGGTCAAAAGGGCCATCTGAAAAAAGTGTAAAATCCAGAAAGGCAGCACAGGCCATGGAGAACAGGGAGCCTTGTTATGCTGATGGGCGGGATGTAAATTGCCAACAGCCACTCTGGAGAAGTGTATGGTGTTTCCCGGAACACCGAAAAAACAAAGCTACAGAGCCTACGGCACTTCCACTTATGGTCCTATAGCTTAGGGAAATTAAAATCAGAAACACACAGCCACCCCAAAGTGGCGGACGGCTCTGTTTACAAGAACCTCGTCTACGGTACAAGTTAAATATCCCAGAATGTGAAAAATGGATAAAGAAGTTGTGGTACGTACGTACAATGGAATATCACTCAGCAATGAAATCTATGTCATCAGGCCCGTCGCGGCATAATGAGTGGATTCAGGTACGATGATTCTAAGTGAAATAAGTCACACAGAAAATGAAACCTCATAAGATATCACTAATACACGGAATGTAAACTTGGCTACACATGAACTGAATTACAAAACAGAACAGGGTCTCAAATTTAGAAAACCAACTTATGCTTGCTTAAGGGAAAAGGTGAGTTGGGGTGCTGCATAAAACCAGAGATAGAAATTAGCACAGATACCTTTCCATAAGCCAAATATGTAATAGTCAAGACCTACCCCTTGCTCCACGTAATGGACTAAACACCCCATATTCAACGCCTAGGAATACACCTGACTAGTAAGAATCTTCAAATCCATGGATTTATATGTGACTGTAAGAGAATGAAGCGTGTGTACAGCGGCACGAATGCAGCAGAGAAAATCCGATAAATCCCATTATCAAAATGAATTACACAAACAAAACCCAAGGACAGTGAAATAGAGAGCAATTCTTAAATAATTCATTCAGGGCTTGTGATGCAACCTGGATTTACCACATCTACACCCAGAGTTGAGTGAGACATAAGGTTGGGCACTTCGGGCTGATAGCATTGGTGAGGTTCGATGAGCAAATGCAGACCCTTTGAAGTCATACAGCATGGTACCCATTCCATGGGACCCAACTCTCCAAGTTTAAGGGATTCTTCCTTCAGCTAAAACATGCATGGGAAACCCACAGTATGGTGCACCATGTGACTGGCAAACGTTTTCAAATGCATCTCAGTTTTCGTCCCCTTTTACTCGGGTTCACCATTCCAGACCCTTTACGAACACTCTCCCCACTTGGAGAGTCAGTGCCTTTAACCTCCTGTTGGGCACAGTGTGCAATTTCTGCGCAAGATGAAAAGGAATAGGGAGAACCAATGAGAGACTAGCTCTAGGTGTCTGCACGGGCAAATTTAACGCTCATTTCCCACCAGGAAGAGGAATTAACCAAACGCTCAGCATGCCGTGCCGGAACCAGATTAGGGCCTGAAGCAATCCTGTGGGTTTGCGGCCAGCTCACAAGATAGCGAGTTGAAGAAAGGAGCTCAGGGGCACTGTAACTCACAAACCTGCAGAGTTATAAATGACAGCTATCGTCCAAAAATATATTGAAGGAAGCCTGCGAAGACGACTTGTAAGCGGGACAGATTTGCAGGAAAACGATTTCAGGGGGTAGACGGGAATTGCATTTAAAGCATAGGAAAAGAGGCAGAACGTCCACAATGACGCTCTTGGCCAAAAAGTGCGTATGCGTTTTTTCCTGAATATATTCAGGAAAAAACGCATACGCCCTTTTTGGCCAACCAAGCAAGCATGTTAAAGAAATCTGCACTACAATGAAGTCTCACTGCCCCCCGGTCAAAAGGGCCATCTGAAAAAAGTGTAAAATCCAGAAAGGCAGCACAGGCCATGGAGAACAGGGAGCCTTGTTATGCTGATGGGCGGGATGTAAATTGCCAACAGCCACTCTGGAGAAGTGTATGGTGTTTCCCGGAACACCGAAAAAACAAAGCTACAGAGCCTACGGCACTTCCACTTATGGTCCTATAGCTTAGGGAAATTAAAATCAGAAACACACAGCCACCCCAAAGTGGCGGACGGCTCTGTTTACAAGAACCTCGTCTACGGTACAAGTTAAATATCCCAGAATGTGAAAAATGGATAAAGAAGTTGTGGTACGTACGTACAATGGAATATCACTCAGCAATGAAATCTATGTCATCAGGCCCGTCGCGGCATAATGAGTGGATTCAGGTACGATGATTCTAAGTGAAATAAGTCACACAGAAAATGAAACCTCATAAGATATCACTAATACACGGAATGTAAACTTGGCTACACATGAACTGAATTACAAAACAGAACAGGGTCTCAAATTTAGAAAACCAACTTATGCTTGCTTAAGGAGAAAGGTGAGTTGGGGTGCTGCATAAAACCAGAGATAGAAATTAGTACAGATACCTTTCCATAAGCCAAATATGTAATAGTCAAGACCTACCCCTTGCTCAACGAAATGGACTAAACACCCCATATTCAACGCCTAGGAATACACCTGACTAGTAAGAATCTTCAAACCCATGGATTTATATGTCTCCGTAAGAGAATGAAGCGTGTGTACAGCGGCATGAATGCAGCAGAGAAAATCCGATAAATCCCATTATCAAAATGAATTACACAAACAAAACCCAAGGACAGTGAAATAGAGAGCAATTCTTAAATAATTCATTCAGGGCTTGTGATGCAACCTGGATTTACCACATCTACACCCAGAGCTGAGTGAGACATAAGGTTGGGCACTTCGGGCTGATAGCATTGGTGAGGTTCGATGAGCAAATGCAGACCCTTTGAAGTCATACAGCATGGTACCCTTTCCATGGGACCCAAATCTCCAAGTTTAAGGGATTCTTCCTTCAGCTAAAACATGCATGGGAAACCCACAGTATGGTGCACCATGTGACTGGCAAACGTTTTCAAATGCATCTCAGTTTTCGTCTCCTTTTACTCGGGTTCACCATTCCAGACCCTTTACGAACACTCTCCCCACTTGGAGAGTCAGTGCCTTTAACCTCCTGTTGGGCACAGTGTGCAATTTCTGCGCAAGATGAAAAGGAATAGGGAGAACCAATGAGAGACTAGCTCTAGGTGTCTGCACGGGCAAATTTAACGCTCATTTCCCACCAGGAAGAGGAATTAACCAAAGGCTCAGCATGCCGTGCCGGAACCAGATTAGGGCCTGAAGCAATCCTGTGGGTTTGCGGCCAGCTCACAAGATAGCGAGTTGAAGAAAGGAGCTCAGGGGCACTGTAACTCACAAACCTGCAGAGTTATAAATGACAGCTATCGTCCAAAAATATATTGAAGGAAGCCTGCGAAGACGACTTGTAAGCGGGACAGATTTGCAGGAAAACGATTTCAGGGGGTAGACGGGAATTGCATTTAAAGCATAGGAAAAGAGGCAGAACGTCCACAATGACGCTCTTGGCCAAAAAGTGCGTATGCGTTTTTTCCTGAATATATTCAGGAAAAAACGCATACGCACTTTTTGGCCAACCAAGCAAGCATGTTAAAGAAATCTGCACTACAATGAAGTCTCACTGCCCCCCGGTCAAAAGGGCCATCTGAAAAAAGTGTAAAATCCAGAAAGGCAGCACAGGCCATGGAGAACAGGGAGCCTTGTTATGCTGATGGGCGGGATGTAAATTGCCAACAGACACTCTGGAGACTTGTATGGTGTTTCCCGGAACACCGAAAAAACAAAGCTACGGAGCCTACGGCATTTCCACTTATGGTCCTATAGCTTAGGGAAATTAAAATCAAAAACACACAGCCACCCCAAAGTTTTGGACGGCTCTGTTTACAAGAACCTCGTCTACGGTACAAGTTAAATATCCCAGAATGTGAAAAATGGATAAAGAAGTTGTGGTACGTACGTACAATGGAATATCACTCAGCAATGAAATCTATGTCATCAGGCCCGTCGCGGCATAATGAGTGGATTCAGGTACGATGATTCTAAGGGAAATAAGTCACACAGAAAATGAAACATCATAAGATATCACTAATACACGGAATGTAAACTTGGCTACACATGAACTGAATTACAAAACAGAACAGGGTCTCAAATTTAGAAAACCAACTTATGCTTGCTTAAGGGAAAAGGTGAGTTGGGGTGCTGCATAAAACCAGAGATAGAAATTAGCACAGATACCTTTCCATAAGCCAAATATGTAATAGTCAAGACCTACCCCTTGCTCCACGTAATGGACTAAACACCCCATATTCAACGCCTAGGAATACACCTGACTAGTAAGAATCTTCAAATCCATGGATTTATATGTGTCCGTAAGAGAATGAAGCGTGTGTACAGCGGCATGAATGCAGCAGAGAAAATCCGATAAATCCCATTATCAAAATGAATTACACAAACAAAACCCAAGGACAGTGAAATAGAGAGCAATTCTTAAATAATTCATTCAGGGCTTGTGATGCAACCTGGATTTACCACATCTACACCCAGAGTTGAGTGAGACATAAGGTTGGGCACTTCGGGCTGATAGCATTGGTGAGGTTCGATGAGCAAATGCAGACCCTTTGAAGTCATACAGCATGGTACCCATTCCATGGGACCCAACTCTCCAAGTTTAAGGGATTCTTCCTTCAGCTAAAACATGCATGGGAAACCCACAGTATGGTGCACCATGTGACTGGCAAACGTTTTCAAATGCATCTCAGTTTTCGTCCCCTTTTACTCGGGTTCACCATTCCAGACCCTTTACGAACACTCTCCCCACTTGGAGAGTCAGTGCCTTTAACCTCCTGTTGGGCACAGTGTGCAATTTCTGCGCAAGATGAAAAGGAATAGGGAGAACCAATGAGAGACTAGCTCTAGGTGTCTGCACGGGCAAATTTAACGCTCATTTCCCACCAGGAAGAGGAATTAACCAAACGCTCAGCATGCCGTGCCGGAACCAGATTAGGGCCTGAAGCAATCCTGTGGGTTTGCGGCCAGCTCACAAGATAGCGAGTTGAAGAAAGGAGCTCAGGGGCACTGTAACTCACAAACCTGCAGAGTTATAAATGACAGCTATCGTCCAAAAATATATTGAAGGAAGCCTGCGAAGACGACTTGTAAGCGGGACAGATTTGCAGGAAAACGATTTCAGGGGGTAGACGGGAATTGCATTTAAAGCATAGGAAAAGAGGCAGAACGTCCACAATGACGCTCTTGGCCAAAAAGTGCGTATGCGTTTTTTCCTGAATATATTCAGGAAAAAACGCATACGCCCTTTTTGGCCAACCAAGCAAGCATGTTAAAGAAATCTGCACTACAATGAAGTCTCACTGCCCCCCGGTCAAAAGGGCCATCTGAAAAAAGTGTAAAATCCAGAAAGGCAGCACAGGCCATGGAGAACAGGGAGCCTTGTTATGCTGATGGGCGGGATGTAAATTGCCAACAGCCACTCTGGAGAAGTGTATGGTGTTTCCCGGAACACCGAAAAAACAAAGCTACAGAGCCTACGGCACTTCCACTTATGGTCCTATAGCTTAGGGAAATTAAAATCAGAAACACACAGCCACCCCAAAGTGGCGGACGGCTCTGTTTACAAGAACCTCGTCTACGGTACAAGTTAAATATCCCAGAATGTGAAAAATGGATAAAGAAGTTGTGGTACGTACGTACAATGGAATATCACTCAGCAATGAAATCTATGTCATCAGGCCCGTCGCGGCATAATGAGTGGATTCAGGTACGATGATTCTAAGTGAAATAAGTCACACAGAAAATGAAACCTCATAAGATATCACTAATACACGGAATGTAAACTTGGCTACACATGAACTGAATTACAAAACAGAACAGGGTCTCAAATTTAGAAAACCAACTTATGCTTGCTTAAGGGAAAAGGTGAGTTGGGGTGCTGCATAAAACCAGAGATAGAAATTAGCACAGATACCTTTCCATAAGCCAAATATGTAATAGTCAAGACCTACCCCTTGCTCAACGAAATGGACTAAACACCCCATATTCAACGCCTAGGAATACACCTGACTAGTAAGAATCTTCAAATCCATGGATTTATATGTCTCCGTAAGAGAATGAAGCGTGTGTACAGCGGCATGAATGCAGCAGAGAAAATCCGATAAATCCCATTATCAAAATGAATTACACAAACAAAACCCAAGGACAGTGAAATAGAGAGCAATTCTTAAATAATTCATTCAGGGCTTGTGATGCAACCTGGATTTACCACATCTACACCCAGAGCTGAGTGAGACATAAGGTTGGGCACTTCGGGCTGATAGCATTGGTGAGGTTCGATGAGCAAATGCAGACCCTTTGAAGTCATACAGCATGGTACCCTTTCCATGGGACCCAAATCTCCAAGTTTAAGGGATTCTTCCTTCAGCTAAAACATGCATGGGAAACCCACAGTATGGTGCACCATGTGACTGGCAAACGTTTTCAAATGCATCTCAGTTTTCGTCCCCTTTTACTCGGGTTCACCATTCCAGACCCTTTACGAACACTCTCCCCACTTGGAGAGTCAGTGCCTTTAACCTCCTGTTGGGCACAGTGTGCAATTTCTGCGCAAGATGAAAAGGAATAGGGAGAACCAATGAGAGACTAGCTCTAGGTGTCTGCACGGGCAAATTTAACGCTCATTTCCCACCAGGAAGAGGAATTAACCAAAGGCTCAGCATGCCGTGCCGGAACCAGATTAGGGCCTGAAGCAATCCTGTGGGTTTGCGGCCAGCTCACAAGATAGCGAGTTGAAGAAAGGAGCTCAGGGGCACTGTAACTCACAAACCTGCAGAGTTATAAATGACAGCTATCGTCCAAAAATATATTGAAGGAAGCCTGCGAAGACGACTTGTAAGCGGGACAGATTTGCAGGAAAACGATTTCAGGGGGTAGACGGGAATTGCATTTAAAGCATAGGAAAAGAGGCAGAACGTCCACAATGACGCTCTTGGCCAAAAAGTGCGTATGCGTTTTTTCCTGAATATATTCAGGAAAAAACGCATACGCCCTTTTTGGCCAACCAAGCAAGCATGTTAAAGAAATCTGCACTACAATGAAGTCTCACTGCCCCCCGGTCAAAAGGGCCATCTGAAAAAAGTGTAAAATCCAGAAAGGCAGCACAGGCCATGGAGAACAGGGAGCCTTGTTATGCTGATGGGCGGGATGTAAATTGCCAACAGACACTCTGGAGACGTGTATGGTGTTTCCCGGAACACCGAAAAAACAAAGCTACGGAGCCTACGGCATTTCCACTTATGGTCCTATAGCTTAGGGAAATTAAAATCAAAAACACACAGCCACCCCAAAGTTTTGGACGGCTCTGTTTACAAGAACCTCGTCTACGGTACAAGTTAAATATCCCAGAATGTGAAAAATGGATAAAGAAGTTGTGGTACGTACGTACAATGGAATATCACTCAGCAATGAAATCTATGTCATCAGGCCCGTCGCGGCATAATGAGTGGATTCAGGTACGATGATTCTAAGGGAAATAAGTCACACAGAAAATGAAACATCATAAGATATCACTAATACACGGAATGTAAACTTGGCTACACATGAACTGAATTACAAAACAGAACAGGGTCTCAAATTTAGAAAACCAACTTATGCTTGCTTAAGGGAAAAGGTGAGTTGGGGTGCTGCATAAAACCAGAGATAGAAATTAGCACAGATACCTTTCCATAAGCCAAATATGTAATAGTCAAGACCTACCCCTTGCTCCACGTAATGGACTAAACACCCCATATTCAACGCCTAGGAATACACCTGACTAGTAAGAATCTTCAAATCCATGGATTTATATGTGTCCGTAAGAGAATGAAGCGTGTGTACAGCGGCATGAATGCAGCAGAGAAAATCCGATAAATCCCATTATCAAAATGAATTACACAAACAAAACCCAAGGACAGTGAAATAGAGAGCAATTCTTAAATAATTCATTCAGGGCTTGTGATGCAACCTGGATTTACCACATCTACACCCAGAGTTGAGTGAGACATAAGGTTGGGCACTTCGGGCTGATAGCATTGGTGAGGTTCGATGAGCAAATGCAGACCCTTTGAAGTCATACAGCATGGTACCCATTCCATGGGACCCAACTCTCCAAGTTTAAGGGATTCTTCCTTCAGCTAAAACATGCATGGGAAACCCACAGTATGGTGCACCATGTGACTGGCAAACGTTTTCAAATGCATCTCAGTTTTCGTCCCCTTTTACTCGGGTTCACCATTCCAGACCCTTTACGAACACTCTCCCCACTTGGAGAGTCAGTGCCTTTAACCTCCTGTTGGGCACAGTGTGCAATTTCTGCGCAAGATGAAAAGGAATAGGGAGAACCAATGAGAGACTAGCTCTAGGTGTCTGCACGGGCAAATTTAACGCTCATTTCCCACCAGGAAGAGGAATTAACCAAAGGCTCAGCATGCCGTGCCGGAACCAGATTAGGGCCTGAAGCAATCCTGTGGGTTTGCGGCCAGCTCACAAGATAGCGAGTTGAAGAAAGGAGCTCAGGGGCACTGTAACTCACAAACCTGCAGAGTTATAAATGACAGCTATCGTCCAAAAATATATTGAAGGAAGCCTGCGAAGACGACTTGTAAGCGGGACAGATTTGCAGGAAAACGATTTCAGGGGGTAGACGGGAATTGCATTTAAAGCATAGGAAAAGAGGCAGAACGTCCACAATGACGCTCTTGGCCAAAAAGTGCGTATGCGTTTTTTCCTGAATATATTCAGGAAAAAACGCATACGCCATTTTTGGCCAACCAAGCAAGCATGTTAAAGAAATCTGCACTACAATGAAGTCTCACTGCCCCCCGGTCAAAAGGGCCATCTGAAAAAAGTGTAAAATCCAGAAAGGCAGCACAGGCCATGGAGAACAGGGAGCCTTGTTATGCTGATGGGCGGGATGTAAATTGCCAACAGACACTCTGGAGACGTGTATGGTGTTTCCCGGAACACCGAAAAAACAAAGCTACGGAGCCTACGGCATTTCCACTTATGGTCCTATAGCTTAGGGAAATTAAAATCAAAAACACACAGCCACCCCAAAGTTTTGGACGGCTCTGTTTACAAGAACCTCGTCTACGGTACAAGTTAAATATCCCAGAATGTGAAAAATGGATAAAGAAGTTGTGGTACGTACGTACAATGGAATATCACTCAGCAATGAAATCTATGTCATCAGGCCCGTCGCGGCATAATGAGTGGATTCAGGTACGATGATTCTAAGGGAAATAAGTCACACAGAAAATGAAACCTCATAAGATATCACTAATACACGGAATGTAAACTTGGCTACACATGAACTGAATTACAAAACAGAACAGGGTCTCAAATTTAGAAAACCAACTTATGCTTGCTTAAGGGAAAAGGTGAGTTGGGGTGCTGCATAAAACCAGAGATAGAAATTAGCACAGATACCTTTCCATAAGCCAAATATGTAATAGTCAAGACCTACCCCTTGCTCCACGTAATGGACTAAACACCCCATATTCAACGCCTAGGAATACACCTGACTAGTAAGAATCTTCAAATCCATGGATTTATATGTGTCCGTAAGAGAATGAAGCGTGTGTACAGCGGCATGAATGCAGCAGAGAAAATCCGATAAATCCCATTATCAAAATGAATTACACAAACAAAACCCAAGGACAGTGAAATAGAGAGCAATTCTTAAATAATTCATTCAGGGCTTGTGATGCAACCTGGATTTACCACATCTACACCCAGAGTTGAGTGAGACATAAGGTTGGGCACTTCGGGCTGATAGCATTGGTGAGGTTCGATGAGCAAATGCAGACCCTTTGAAGTCATACAGCATGGTACCCATTCCATGGGACCCAACTCTCCAAGTTTAAGGGATTCTTCCTTCAGCTAAAACATGCATGGGAAACCCACAGTATGGTGCACCATGTGACTGGCAAACGTTTTCAAATGCATCTCAGTTTTCGTCCCCTTTTACTCGGGTTCACCATTCCAGACCCTTTACGAACACTCTCCCCACTTGGAGAGTCAGTGCCTTTAACCTCCTGTTGGGCACAGTGTGCAATTTCTGCGCAAGATGAAAAGGAATAGGGAGAACCAATGAGAGACTAGCTCTAGGTGTCTGCACGGGCAAATTTAACGCTCATTTCCCACCAGGAAGAGGAATTAACCAAAGGCTCAGCATGCCGTGCCGGAACCAGATTAGGGCCTGAAGCAATCCTGTGGGTTTGCGGCCAGCTCACAAGATAGCGAGTTGAAGAAAGGAGCTCAGGGGCACTGTAACTCACAAACCTGCAGAGTTATAAATGACAGCTATCGTCCAAAAATATATTGAAGGAAGCCTGCGAAGACGACTTGTAAGCGGGACAGATTTGCAGGAAAACGATTTCAGGGGGTAGACGGGAATTGCATTTAAAGCATAGGAAAAGAGGCAGAACGTCCACAATGACGCTCTTGGCCAAAAAGTGCGTATGCGTTTTTTCCTGAATATATTCAGGAAAAAACGCATACGCCCTTTTTGGCCAACCAAGCAAGCATGTTAAAGAAATCTGCACTACAATGAAGTCTCACTGCCCCCCGGTCAAAAGGGCCATCTGAAAAAAGTGTAAAATCCAGAAAGGCAGCACAGGCCATGGAGAACAGGGAGCCTTGTTATGCTGATGGGCGGGATGTAAATTGCCAACAGCCACTCTGGAGAAGTGTATGGTGTTTCCCGGAACACCGAAAAAACAAAGCTACAGAGCCTACGGCACTTCCACTTATGGTCCTATAGCTTAGGGAAATTAAAATCAGAAACACACAGCCACCCCAAAGTGGCGGACGGCTCTGTTTACAAGAACCTCGTCTACGGTACAAGTTAAATATCCCAGAATGTGAAAAATGGATAAAGAAGTTGTGGTACGTACGTACAATGGAATATCACTCAGCAATGAAATCTATGTCATCAGGCCCGTCGCGGCATAATGAGTGGATTCAGGTACGATGATTCTAAGTGAAATAAGTCACACAGAAAATGAAACCTCATAAGATATCACTAATACACGGAATGTAAACTTGGCTACACATGAACTGAATTACAAAACAGAACAGGGTCTCAAATTTAGAAAACCAACTTATGCTTGCTTAAGGGAAAAGGTGAGTTGGGGTGCTGCATAAAACCAGAGATAGAAATTAGCACAGATACCTTTCCATAAGCCAAATATGTAATAGTCAAGACCTACCCCTTGCTCCACGTAATGGACTAAACACCCCATATTCAACGCCTAGGAATACACCTGACTAGTAAGAATCTTCAAATCCATGGATTTATATGTGTCTGTAAGAGAATGAAGCGTGTGTACAGCGGCATGAATGCAGCAGAGAAAATCCGATAAATCCCATTATCAAAATGAATTACACAAACAAAACCCAAGGACAGTGAAATAGAGAGCAATTCTTAAATAATTCATTCAGGGCTTGTGATGCAACCTGGATTTACCACATCTACACCCAGAGTTGAGTGAGACATAAGGTTGGGCACTTCGGGCTGATAGCATTGGTGAGGTTCGATGAGCAAATGCAGACCCTTTGAAGTCATACAGCATGGTACCCATTCCATGGGACCCAACTCTCCAAGTTTAAGGGATTCTTCCTTCAGCTAAAACATGCATGGGAAACCCACAGTATGGTGCACCATGTGACTGGCAAACGTTTTCAAATGCATCTCAGTTTTCGTCCCCTTTTACTCGGGTTCACCATTCCAGACCCTTTACGAACACTCTCCCCACTTGGAGAGTCAGTGCCTTTAACCTCCTGTTGGGCACAGTGTGCAATTTCTGCGCAAGATGAAAAGGAATAGGGAGAACCAATGAGAGACTAGCTCTAGGTGTCTGCACGGGCAAATTTAACGCTCATTTCCCACCAGGAAGAGGAATTAACCAAACGCTCAGCATGCCGTGCCGGAACCAGATTAGGGCCTGAAGCAATCCTGTGGGTTTGCGGCCAGCTCACAAGATAGCGAGTTGAAGAAAGGAGCTCAGGGGCACTGTAACTCACAAACCTGCAGAGTTATAAATGACAGCTATCGTCCAAAAATATATTGAAGGAAGCCTGCGAAGACGACTTGTAAGCGGGACAGATTTGCAGGAAAACGATTTCAGGGGGTAGACGGGAATTGCATTTAAAGCATAGGAAAAGAGGCAGAACGTCCACAATGACGCTCTTGGCCAAAAAGTGCGTATGCGTTTTTTCCTGAATATATTCAGGAAAAAACGCATACGCCCTTTTTGGCCAACCAAGCAAGCATGTTAAAGAAATCTGCACTACAATGAAGTCTCACTGCCCCCCGGTCAAAAGGGCCATCTGAAAAAAGTGTAAAATCCAGAAAGGCAGCACAGGCCATGGAGAACAGGGAGCCTTGTTATGCTGATGGGCGGGATGTAAATTGCCAACAGCCACTCTGGAGAAGTGTATGGTGTTTCCCGGAACACCGAAAAAACAAAGCTACAGAGCCTACGGCACTTCCACTTATGGTCCTATAGCTTAGGGAAATTAAAATCAGAAACACACAGCCACCCCAAAGTGGCGGACGGCTCTGTTTACAAGAACCTCGTCTACGGTACAAGTTAAATATCCCAGAATGTGAAAAATGGATAAAGAAGTTGTGGTACGTACGTACAATGGAATATCACTCAGCAATGAAATCTATGTCATCAGGCCCGTCGCGGCATAATGAGTGGATTCAGGTACGATGATTCTAAGTGAAATAAGTCACACAGAAAATGAAACCTCATAAGATATCACTAATACACGGAATGTAAACTTGGCTACACATGAACTGAATTACAAAACAGAACAGGGTCTCAAATTTAGAAAACCAACTTATGCTTGCTTAAGGAGAAAGGTGAGTTGGGGTGCTGCATAAAACCAGAGATAGAAATTAGTACAGATACCTTTCCATAAGCCAAATATGTAATAGTCAAGACCTACCCCTTGCTCAACGAAATGGACTAAACACCCCATATTCAACGCCTAGGAATACACCTGACTAGTAAGAATCTTCAAACCCATGGATTTATATGTCTCCGTAAGAGAATGAAGCGTGTGTACAGCGGCATGAATGCAGCAGAGAAAATCCGATAAATCCCATTATCAAAATGAATTACACAAACAAAACCCAAGGACAGTGAAATAGAGAGCAATTCTTAAATAATTCATTCAGGGCTTGTGATGCAACCTGGATTTACCACATCTACACCCAGAGCTGAGTGAGACATAAGGTTGGGCACTTCGGGCTGATAGCATTGGTGAGGTTCGATGAGCAAATGCAGACCCTTTGAAGTCATACAGCATGGTACCCTTTCCATGGGACCCAAATCTCCAAGTTTAAGGGATTCTTCCTTCAGCTAAAACATGCATGGGAAACCCACAGTATGGTGCACCATGTGACTGGCAAACGTTTTCAAATGCATCTCAGTTTTCGTCCCCTTTTACTCGGGTTCACCATTCCAGACCCTTTACGAACACTCTCCCCACTTGGAGAGTCAGTGCCTTTAACCTCCTGTTGGGCACAGTGTGCAATTTCTGCGCAAGATGAAAAGGAATAGGGAGAACCAATGAGAGACTAGCTCTAGGTGTCTGCACGGGCAAATTTAACGCTCATTTCCCACCAGGAAGAGGAATTAACCAAACGCTCAGCATGCCGTGCCGGAACCAGATTAGGGCCTGAAGCAATCCTGTGGGTTTGCGGCCAGCTCACAAGATAGCGAGTTGAAGAAAGGAGCTCAGGGGCACTGTAACTCACAAACCTGCAGAGTTATAAATGACAGCTATCGTCCAAAAATATATTGAAGGAAGCCTGCGAAGACGACTTGTAAGCGGGACAGATTTGCAGGAAAACGATTTCAGGGGGTAGACGGGAATTGCATTTAAAGCATAGGAAAAGAGGCAGAACGTCCACAATGACGCTCTTGGCCAAAAAGTGCGTATGCGTTTTTTCCTGAATATATTCAGGAAAAAACGCATACGCACTTTTTGGCCAACCAAGCAAGCATGTTAAAGAAATCTGCACTACAATGAAGTCTCACTGCCCCCCGGTCAAAAGGGCCATCTGAAAAAAGTGTAAAATCCAGAAAGGCAGCACAGGCCATGGAGAACAGGGAGCCTTGTTATGCTGATGGGCGGGATGTAAATTGCCAACAGACACTCTGGAGACGTGTATGGTGTTTCCCGGAACACCGAAAAAACAAAGCTACGGAGCCTACGGCATTTCCACTTATGGTCCTATAGCTTAGGGAAATTAAAATCAAAAACACACAGCCACCCCAAAGTTTTGGACGGCTCTGTTTACAAGAACCTCGTCTACGGTACAAGTTAAATATCCCAGAATGTGAAAAATGGATAAAGAAGTTGTGGTACGTACGTACAATGGAATATCACTCAGCAATGAAATCTATGTCATCAGGCCCGTCGCGGCATAATGAGTGGATTCAGGTACGATGATTCTAAGGGAAATAAGTCACACAGAAAATGAAACATCATAAGATATCACTAATACACGGAATGTAAACTTGGCTACACATGAACTGAATTACAAAACAGAACAGGGTCTCAAATTTAGAAAACCAACTTATGCTTGCTTAAGGGAAAAGGTGAGTTGGGGTGCTGCATAAAACCAGAGATAGAAATTAGCACAGATACCTTTCCATAAGCCAAATATGTAATAGTCAAGACCTACCCCTTGCTCCACGTAATGGACTAAACACCCCATATTCAACGCCTAGGAATACACCTGACTAGTAAGAATCTTCAAATCCATGGATTTATATGTGTCCGTAAGAGAATGAAGCGTGTGTACAGCGGCATGAATGCAGCAGAGAAAATCCGATAAATCCCATTATCAAAATGAATTACACAAACAAAACCCAAGGACAGTGAAATAGAGAGCAATTCTTAAATAATTCATTCAGGGCTTGTGATGCAACCTGGATTTACCACATCTACACCCAGAGTTGAGTGAGACATAAGGTTGGGCACTTCGGGCTGATAGCATTGGTGAGGTTCGATGAGCAAATGCAGACCCTTTGAAGTCATACAGCATGGTACCCATTCCATGGGACCCAACTCTCCAAGTTTAAGGGATTCTTCCTTCAGCTAAAACATGCATGGGAAACCCACAGTATGGTGCACCATGTGACTGGCAAACGTTTTCAAATGCATCTCAGTTTTCGTCCCCTTTTACTCGGGTTCACCATTCCAGACCCTTTACGAACACTCTCCCCACTTGGAGAGTCAGTGCCTTTAACCTCCTGTTGGGCACAGTGTGCAATTTCTGCGCAAGATGAAAAGGAATAGGGAGAACCAATGAGAGACTAGCTCTAGGTGTCTGCACGGGCAAATTTAACGCTCATTTCCCACCAGGAAGAGGAATTAACCAAACGCTCAGCATGCCGTGCCGGAACCAGATTAGGGCCTGAAGCAATCCTGTGGGTTTGCGGCCAGCTCACAAGATAGCGAGTTGAAGAAAGGAGCTCAGGGGCACTGTAACTCACAAACCTGCAGAGTTATAAATGACAGCTATCGTCCAAAAATATATTGAAGGAAGCCTGCGAAGACGACTTGTAAGCGGGACAGATTTGCAGGAAAACGATTTCAGGGGGTAGACGGGAATTGCATTTAAAGCATAGGAAAAGAGGCAGAACGTCCACAATGACGCTCTTGGCCAAAAAGGGCGTATGCGTTTTTTCCTGAATATATTCAGGAAAAAACGCATACGCCCTTTTTGGCCAACCAAGCAAGCATGTTAAAGAAATCTGCACTACAATGAAGTCTCACTGCCCCCCGGTCAAAAGGGCCATCTGAAAAAAGTGTAAAATCCAGAAAGGCAGCACAGGCCATGGAGAACAGGGAGCCTTGTTATGCTGATGGGCGGGATGTAAATTGCCAACAGCCACTCTGGAGAAGTGTATGGTGTTTCCCGGAACACCGAAAAAACAAAGCTACAGAGCCTACGGCACTTCCACTTATGGTCCTATAGCTTAGGGAAATTAAAATCAGAAACACACAGCCACCCCAAAGTTTTGGACGGCTCTGTTTACAAGAACCTCGTCTACGGTACAAGTTAAATATCCCAGAATGTGAAAAATGGATAAAGAAGTTGTGGTACGTACGTACAATGGAATATCACTCAGCAATAAAATCTATGTCATCAGGCCCGTCGCGGCATAATGAGTGGATTCAGGTACGATGATTCTAAGTGAAATAAGTCACACAGAAAGTGAAACCTCATAAGATATCACTAATACACGGAATGTAAACTTGGCTACACATGAACTGAATTACAAAACAGAACAGGGTCTCAAATTTAGAAAACCAACTTATGCTTGCTTAAGGAGAAAGGTGAGTTGGGGTGCTGCATAAAACCAGAGATAGAAATTAGCACAGATACCTTTCCATAAGCCAAATATGTAATAGTCAAGACCTACCCCTTGCTCAACGAAATGGACTAAACACCCCATATTCAACGCCTAGGAATACACCTGACTAGTAAGAATCTTCAAACCCATGGATTTATATGTCTCCGTAAGAGAATGAAGCGTGTGTACAGCGGCATGAATGCAGCAGAGAAAATCCGATAAATCCCATTATCAAAATGAATTACACAAACAAAACCCAAGGACAGTGAAATAGAGAGCAATTCTTAAATAATTCATTCAGGGCTTGTGATGCAACCTGGATTTACCACATCTACACCCAGAGCTGAGTGAGACATAAGGTTGGGCACTTCGGGCTGATAGCATTGGTGAGGTTCGATGAGCAAATGCAGACCCTTTGAAGTCATACAGCATGGTACCCTTTCCATGGGACCCAAATCTCCAAGTTTAAGGGATTCTTCCTTCAGCTAAAACATGCATGGGAAACCCACAGTATGGTGCACCATGTGACTGGCAAACGTTTTCAAATGCATCTCAGTTTTCGTCCCCTTTTACTCGGGTTCACCATTCCAGACCCTTTACGAACACTCTCCCCACTTGGAGAGTCAGTGCCTTTAACCTCCTGTTGGGCACAGTGTGCAATTTCTGTGCAAGATGAAAAGGAATAGGGAGAACCAATGAGAGACTAGCTCTAGGTGTCTGCACGGGCAAATTTAACGCTCATTTCCCACCAGGAAGAGGAATTAACCAAAGGCTCAGCATCCCGTGCCGGAACCAGATTAGGGCCTGAAGCAATCCTGTGGGTTTGCGGCCAGCTCACAAGATAGCGAGTTGAAGAAAGGAGCTCAGGGGCACTGTAACTCACAAACCTGCAGAGTTATAAATGACAGCTATCGTCCAAAAATATATTGAAGGAAGGCTGCGAAGACGACTTGTAAGCGGGACAGATTTGCAGGAAAACGATTTCAGGGGGTAGACGGGAATTGCATTTAAAGCATAGGAAAAGAGGCAGAACGTCCACAATGACGCTCTTGGCCAAAAAGTGCGTATGCGTTTTTTCCTGAATATATTCAGGAAAAAACGCATACGCCCTTTTTGGCCAACCAAGCAAGCATGTTAAAGAAATCTGCACTACAATGAAGTCTCACTGCCCCCCGGTCAAAAGGGCCATCTGAAAAAAGTGTAAAATCCAGAAAGGCAGCACAGGCCATGGAGAACAGGGAGCCTTGTTATGCTGATGGGCGGGATGTAAATTGCCAACAGACACTCTGGAGACGTGTATGGTGTTTCCCGGAACACCGAAAAAACAAAGCTACGGAGCCTACGGCATTTCCACTTATGGTCCTATAGCTTAGGGAAATTAAAATCAAAAACACACAGCCACCCCAAAGTTTTGGACGGCTCTGTTTACAAGAACCTCGTCTACGGTACAAGTTAAATATCCCAGAATGTGAAAAATGGATAAAGAAGTTGTGGTACGTACGTACAATGGAATATCACTCAGCAATGAAATCTATGTCATCAGGCCCGTCGCGGCATAATGAGTGGATTCAGGTACGATGATTCTAAGGGAAATAAGTCACACAGAAAATGAAACCTCATAAGATATCACTAATACACGGAATGTAAACTTGGCTACACATGAACTGAATTACAAAACAGAACAGGGTCTCAAATTTAGAAAACCAACTTATGCTTGCTTAAGGGAAAAGGTGAGTTGGGGTGCTGCATAAAACCAGAGATAGAAATTAGCACAGATACCTTTCCATAAGCCAAATATGTAATAGTCAAGACCTACCCCTTGCTCCACGTAATGGACTAAACACCCCATATTCAACGCCTAGGAATACACCTGACTAGTAAGAATCTTCAAATCCATGGATTTATATGTGTCCGTAAGAGAATGAAGCGTGTGTACAGCGGCATGAATGCAGCAGAGAAAATCCGATAAATCCCATTATCAAAATGAATTACACAAACAAAACCCAAGGACAGTGAAATAGAGAGCAATTCTTAAATAATTCATTCAGGGCTTGTGATGCAACCTGGATTTACCACATCTACACCCAGAGTTGAGTGAGACATAAGGTTGGGCACTTCGGGCTGATAGCATTGGTGAGGTTCGATGAGCAAATGCAGACCCTTTGAAGTCATACAGCATGGTACCCATTCCATGGGTCCCAACTCTCCAAGTTTAAGGGATTCTTCCTTCAGCTAAAACATGCATGGGAAACCCACAGTATGGTGCACCGTGTGACTGGCAAACGTTTTCAAATGCATCTCAGTTTTCGTCCCCTTTTACTCTGGTTCACCATTCCAGACCCTTTACGAACACTCTCCCCACTTGGAGAGTCAGTGCCTTTAACCTCCTGTTGGGCACAGTTTGCAATTTCTGTGCAAGATGAAAAGGAATAGGGAGAACGAATGAGAGACTAGCTCTAGGTGTCTGCACGGGCAAATTTAACGCTCATTTCCCACCAGGAAGAGGAGTTAAACAAAGGCTCAGCATGCCGTGCTGGAACCAGATTAGGGCCTGAGGCAATCCTGTGGGTTTGCGGCCAGCTCACAAGATAGCGAGTTGAAGAAATGAGCTCAGGGGCACTGTAACTCACAAACCTGCAGAGTTTTAAATGACAGCTATCGTCCAAAAATATATTGAAGGAAGTCTGCGAAGACGACTTGTAAGTGGGGCAGAATTGCAGGAAAACGATTTCAGAGGGTAGAAGGGAATTGCATTTAAAGCATAGGAAAAGAGGCAGAACGTCGACAATGATGCTCTTGGCCAAAAAGGGCGTATGCGTTTTTTCCTGAATATATTCAGGAAAAAACGCATACGCCCTTTTTGGTCAACCAAGCAAGCATGTTAAAGAAATCTGCACTACAATGAAGTCTCACTGCCCCCCGGTCAAAAGGGCCATCTGAAAAAAGTGTAAAATCCAGAAAGGCAGCACAGGCCATGGAGAACAGGGAGCCTTGTTATGCTGAAGGGCGGGATGAAAATTGCCAACAGCCACTCTGGAGAAGTGTATGGTGTTTCCCGGAACACCGAAAAAACAAAGCTACGGAGCCTACGGCACTTCCACTTATGGTCCTATAGCTTAGGGAAATTAAAATCAAAAACACACAGCCACCCCAAAGTGTCGGACGGCTCTGTTTACAAGAACCTCGTCTACGGTACAAGTTAAATATCCCAGAATGTGAAAAATGGATAAAGAAGTTGTGGTACGTACGTACAATGGAATATCACTCAGCAATGAAATCTATGTCATCAGGCCCGTCGCGGCATAATGAGTGGATTCAGGTACGATGATTCTAAGTGAAATAAGTCACACAGAAAATGAAACCTCATAAGATATCACTAATACACGGAATGTAAACTTGGCTACACATGAACTGAATTACAAAACAGAACAGGGTCTCAAATTTAGAAAACCAACTTATGCTTGCTTAAGGAGAAAGGTGAGTTGGGGTGCTGCATAAAACCAGAGATAGAAATTAGCACAGATACCTTTCCATAAGCCAAATATGTAATAGTCAAGACCTACCCCTTGCTCAACGAAATGGACTAAACACCCCATATTCAACGCCTAGGAATACACCTGACTAGTAAGAATCTTCAAACCCATGGATTTATATGTCTCCGTAAGAGAATGAAGCGTGTGTACAGCGGCATGAATGCAGCAGAGAAAATCCGATAAATCCCATTATCAAAATGAATTACACAAACAAAACCCAAGGACAGTGAAATAGAGAGCAATTCTTAAATAATTCATTCAGGGCTTGTGATGCAACCTGGATTTACCACATCTACACCCAGAGCTGAGTGAGACATAAGGTTGGGCACTTCGGGCTGATAGCATTGGTGAGGTTCGATGAGCAAATGCAGACCCTTTGAAGTCATACAGCATGGTACCCTTTCCATGGGACCCAAATCTCCAAGTTTAAGGGATTCTTCCTTCAGCTAAAACATGCATGGGAAACCCACAGTATGGTGCACCATGTGACTGGCAAACGTTTTCAAATGCATCTCAGTTTTCGTCCCCTTATACTCGGGTTCACCATTCCAGACCCTTTACGAACACTCTCCCCACTTGGAGAGTCAGTGCCTTTAACCTCCTGTTGGGCACAGTGTGCAATTTCTGCGCAAGATGAAAAGGAATAGGGAGAACCAATGAGAGACTAGCTCTAGGTGTCTGCACGGGCAAATTTAACGCTCATTTCCCACCAGGAAGAGGAATTAACCAAAGGCTCAGCATGCCGTGCTGGAACCAGATTAGGGCCTGAAGCAATCCTGTGGGTTTGCGGCCAGCTCACAAGATAGCGAGTTGAAGAAAGGAGCTCAGGGGCACTGTAACTCACAAACCTGCAGAGTTATAAATGACAGCTATCGTCCAAAAATATATTGAAGGAAGCCTGCGAAGACGACTTGTAAGCGGGACAGATTTGCAGGAAAACGATTTCAGGGGGTAGACGGGAATTGCATTTAAAGCATAGGAAAAGAGGCAGAACGTCCACAATGACGCTCTTGGCCAAAAAGTGCGTATGCGTTTTTTCCTGAATATATTCAGGAAAAAACGCATACGCCCTTTTTGGCCAACCAAGCAAGCATGTTAAAGAAATCTGCACTACAATGAAGTCTCACTGCCCCCCGGTCAAAAGGGCCATCTGAAAAAAGTGTAAAATCCAGAAAGGCAGCACAGGCCATGGAGAACAGGGAGCCTTGTTATGCTGATGGGCGGGATGTAAATTGCCAACAGCCACTCTGGAGAAGTGTATGGTGTTTCCCGGAACACCGAAAAAACAAAGCTACGGAGCCTATGGCACTTCCACTTATGGTCCTATAGCTTAGGGAAATTAAAATCAAAAACACACAGCCACCCCAAAGTGTCGGACGGCTCTGTTTACAAGAACCTCGTCTACGGTACAAGTTAAATATCCCAGAATGTGAAAAATGGATAAAGAAGTTGTGGTATGTACGTACAATGGAATATCACTCAGCAATGAAATCTATGTCATCAGGCCCGTCGCGGCATAATGAGTGGATTCAGGTACGATGATTCTAAGTGAAATAAGTCACACAGAAAATGAAACATCATAAGATATCACTACTACACGGAATGTAAACTTGGCTACACATGAACTGAATTACAAAACAGAACAGGGTCTCAAATTTAGAAAACCAACTTATGCTTGCTTAAGGGGAAAGGTGAGTTGGGGTGCTGCATAAAACCAGAGATAGAAATTAGCACAGATACCTTTCCATAAGCCAAATATGTAATAGTTAAGACCTACCCCTTGCTCAACGAAATGGACGAAACACCCCATATTCAACACCTAGGAATACACCTGACTAGTAAGAATCTTCAAACCCATGGATTTATATGTCTCCGTAAGAGAATGAAGCGTGTGTACAGCGGCATGAATGCAGCAGAGAAAATCCGATAAATCCCATTATCAAAATGAATTACACAAACAAAACCCAAGGACAGTGAAATAGAGAGCAATTCTTAAATAATTCATTCAGGGCTTGTGATGCAACCCGGATTTACCACATCTACACCCAGAGCTGAGTGAGATATAAGGTTGGGCACTTCGGGCTGATAGCATTGGTGAGGTTCGATGAGCAAATGCAGACCCTTTGAAGTCATACAGCATGGTACCCATTTCATGGGTCCCAACTCTCCAAGTTTAAGGGATTCTTCCTTCAGCTAAAACATGCATGGGAAACCCACAGTATGGTGCACCGTGTGACTGGCAAACATTTTCAAATGCATCTCAGTTTTCATCCCCTTTTACTCGGGTTCACCATTCCAGACCCTTTACGAACACTCTCCCCACTTGGAGAGTCAGTGCCTTTAACCTCCTGTTGGGCACAGTTTGCAATTTCTGCGCAAGATGAAAAGGAATAGGGAGAACGAATGAGAGACTAGCTCTAGGTGTCTGCACGGGCAAATTTAACGCTCATTTCCCACCAGGAAGAGGAATTAACCAAAGGCTCAGCATGCCGTGCCGGAACCAGATTAGGGCCTGAGGCAATCCTGTGGGTTTGCGGCCAGCTCACAGGATAGCGAGTTGAAGAAAGGAGCTCAGGGGCACTGTAACTCACAAACCTGCAGAGTTATAAATGACAGCTATCGTCCAAAAATATATTGAAGGAAGGCTGCGAAGACGACTTGTAAGCGGGACAGATTTGCAGGAAAACGATTTCAGGGGGTAGACGGGAATTGCATTAAAAGCATAGGAAAAGAGGCAGAACGTCGACAATGATGCTCTTGGCCAAAAAGGGCGTATGCGATTTTTCCTGAATATATTCAGGAAAAAACGCATACGCCCTTTTGGCCAACCTAGCAAACATGTTAAAGAAATCTGCACTACAATGAAGTCTCACTGCCCCCCGGTCAAAAGGGCCATCTGAAAAAAGTGTAAAATCCAGAAAGGCAGCACAGGCAATGGAGAACAGGGAGCCTTGTTATGCTGATGGGCGGGATGTAAATTGCCAACAGCCACTCTGAGAAGTGTATGGTGTTTCCCGGAACACCGAAAAAACAAAGCTACGGAGCCTACGGCACTTCCACTTATGGTCCTATAGCTTAGGGAAATTAAAATTAAAAACACACAGCCACCCCAAAGTGTCGGACGGCTCTGTTTACAAGAACCTCGTCTACGGTACAAGTTAAATATCCCAGAATGTGAAAAATGGATAAAGAAGTTGTGGTACGTACGTACAATGGAATATCACTCAGCAATGAAATCTATGTCATCAGGCCCGTCGCGGCATAATGAGTGGATTCAGGTACGATGATTCTAAGTGAAATAAGTCACACAGAAAATGAAACATCATAAGATATCACTACTACACGGAATGTAAACTTGGCTACACATGAACTGAATTACAAAACAGAACAGGGTCTCAAATTTAGAAAACCAACTTATGCTTGCTTAAGGGGAAAGGTGAGTTGGGGTGCTGCATAAAACCAGAGATAGAAATTAGCACAGATACCTTTCCATAAGCCAAATATGTAATAGTCAAGACCTACCCCTTGCTCAACGAAATGGACTAAACACCCCATATTCAACGCCTAGGAATACACCTGACTAGTAAGAATCTTCAAACCCATGGATTTATATGTCTCCGTAAGAGAATGAAGCGTGTGTACAGCGGCATGAATTCAGCATAGAAAATCCGATAAATCCCATTAACAAAATGAATTACACAAACAAAACCCAAGGACAGTGAAATAGAGAGCAATTCTTAAATAATTCATTCAGGGCTTGTGATGCAACCTGGATTTACCACATCTACACCCAGAGCTGAGTGAGACATAAGGTTGGGCACTTCGGGCTGATAGCATTGGTGAGGTTCGATGAGCAAATGCAGACCCTTTGAAGTCATACAGCATGGTACCCATTCCATGGGTCCCAACTCTCCAAGTTTAAGGGATTCTTCCTTCAGCTAAAACATGCATGGGAAACCCACAGTATGGTGCACCGTGTGACTGGCAAACGTTTTCAAATGCATCTCAGTTTTCGTCCCCTTTTACTCGGGTTCACCATTCCAGACCCTTTACGAACACTCTCCCCACTTGGAGAGTCAGTGCCTTTAACCTCCTGTTGGGCACAGTTTGCAATTTCTGCGCAAGATGAAAAGGAATAGGGAGAACGAATGAGAGACTAGCTGTAGGTGTCTGCATGGGCAAATTTAACGCTCATTTCCCACCAGGAAGAGGAATTAACCAAAGGCTCAGCATGCCGTGCCGGAACCAGATTAGGGCCTGAGGCAATCCTGTGGGTTTGCGGCCAGCTCACAAGATAGCGAGTTGAAGAAAGGAGCTCAGGGGCACTGTAACTCACAAACCTGCAGAGTTATAAATGACAGCTATCGTCCAAAAATATATTGAAGGAAGGCTGCGAAGACGACTTGTAAGCGGGACATATTTGCAGGAAAACGATTTCAGGGGGTAGACGGGAATTGCATTTAAAGCATAGGAAAAGAGGCAGAACGTCGACAATGATGCTCTTGTCCAAAAAGGGCGTATGCGTTTTTTCCTGAATATATTCAGGAAAAAACGCATACGCCCTTTTTGGCCAACCAAGCAAGCATGTTAAAGAAATCTGCACTACAATGAAGTCTCACTGCCCCCCGGTCAAAAGGGCCATCTGAAAAAAGTGTAAAATCCAGAATGGCAGCACAGGCCATGGAGAACAGCGAGCCTTGTTATGCTGATGGGCGGGATGTAAATTGCCAACAGCCACTCTGGAGAAGTGTATGGTGTTTCCCGGAATACCAAAAAACAAAGCTACGGAGCCTACGGCACTTCCACTTATGGTCCTATAGCTTAGGGAAATTAAAATCAAAAACACACAGCCACCCCAAAGTGTCGGACGGCTCTGTTTACAAGAACCTCGTCTACGGTACAAGTTAAATATCCCAGAATGTGAAAAATGGATAAAGAAGTTGTGGTACGTACGTACAATGGAATATCACTCAGCAATGAAATCTATGTCATCAGGCCCGTCGCGGCATAATGAGTGGATTCAGATACGATGATTCTAAGTGAAATAAGTCACACAGAAAATGAAACATCATAAAATATCACTACTACACGGAATGTAAACTTGGCTACACATGAACTGAATTACAAAACAGAACAGGGTCTCAAATTTAGAAAACCAACTTATGCTTGCTTATGGGGAAAGGTGAGTGGGGGTGCTGCATAAAACCAGAGATAGAAATTAGCACAGATACCTTTCCATAAGCCAAATATGTAATAGTCAAGACCTACCCCTTGCTCAACGAAATGGACTAAACACCCCATATTCAACGCCTAGGAATACACCTGACTAGTAAGAATCTTCAAACCCATGGATTTATATGTCTCCGTAAGAGAATGAAGCGTGTGTACAGCGGCATGAATGCAGCATAGAAAATCCGATAAATCCCCTTAACAAAATGAATTACACAAACAAAACCCAAGGACAGTGAAATAGAGAGCAATTCTTAAATAATTCATTCAGGGCTTGTGATGCAACCTGGATTTACCACATCTACACCCAGAGCTGAGTGAGACATAAGGTTGGGCACTTCGGGCTGATAGCATTGGTGAGGTTCGATGAGCAAATGCAGACCCTTTGAGGTCATACAGCATGGTACCCATTCCATGGGTCCCAACTCTCCAAGTTTAAGGGATTCTTCCTTCAGCTAAAACATGCATGGGAAACCCACAGTATGGTGCACCGTGTGACTGGCAAACGTTTTCAAATGCATCTCAGTTTTCGTCCCCTTTTACTCGGGTTCACCATTCCAGACACTTTACGAACAATCTCCCCACTTGGAGAGTCAGTGCCTTTAACCTCCTGTTGGGCACAGTTTGCAATTTCTGCGTAAGATGAAAAGCAATAGGGAGAACCAATGAGAGACTAGCTGTAGGTGTCTGCACGGGCAAATTTAACGCTCATTTCCCACCAGGAAGAGGAATTAACCAAAGGCTCAGCATGCCGTGCCGGAACCAGATTAGGGCCTGAAGCAATCCTGTGGGTTTGCGGCCAGCTCACAAGATAGCGAGTTGAAGAAAGGAGCTCAGGGGCACTGTAACTCACAAACCTGCAGAGTTATAAATGACAGCTATCGTCCAAAAATATATTGAAGGAAGGCTGCGAAGACGACTTGTAAGTGGGACAGATTTGCAGGAAAACGATTTCAGGGGGTAGACGGGAATTGCATTTAAAGCATAGGAAAAGAGGCAGAACGTCGACAATGATGCTCTTGGCCAAAAAGGGCGTATGCGTTTTTTCCTGAATATATTCAGGAAAAAACGCATACGCCCTTTTTGGCCAACCAAGCAAGCATGTTAAAGAAATCTGCACTACAATGAAGTCTCACTGCCCCCCGGTCAAAAGGGCCATCTGAAATATGTGTAAAATCCAGAAAGGCAGCACAGGCCATGGAGAACCGGGAGCCTTGTTATGCTGATGGGCGGGATGTAAATTGCCAACAGCTACTCTGGAGAAGTGTATGGTGTTTCCCGAAACACCGAAAAAACAAAGCTACGGAGCCTACGGCACTTCCACTTAAGGTCCTATAGCTTAGGGAAATTAAAATCAAAAAAAAACAGCCACCCCAATGTGTCGGACGGCTCTGTTTACAAGAACCTCGTCTACGGTACAAGTTAAATATCCCAGAATGTGAAAAATGGATAAAGAAGTTGTGGTACGTATGTACAATGGAATATCACTCAGCAATGAAATCTATGTCATCAGGCCCGTCGCGGCATAATGAGTGGATTCAGATACGATGATTCTAAGTGAAATAAGTCACACAGAAAATGAAACATCGTAAGATATCACTACTACACGGAATGTAAACTTGGCTACACATGAACTGAATTACAAAACAGAACAGGGTCTCAAATTTAGAAAACCAACTTATGCTTGCTTAAGGGGAAAGGTGAGTTGGGGTGCTGCATAAAACCAGAGATAGAAATTAGCACAGATACCTTTCCATAAGCCAAATATGTAATAGTCAAGACCTACCCCTTGCTCAACGAAATGGACTAAACACCCCATATTCAACGCCTAGGAATACACCTGACTAGTAAGAATCTTCAAACCCATGGATTTATATGTCTCCGTAAGAGAATGAAGCGTGTGTACAGCGGCATGAATGCAGCATAGAAAATCCGATAAATCCCCTTAACAAAATGAATTACACAAACAAAACCCAAGGACAGTGAAATAGAGAGCAATTCTTAAATAATTCATTCAGGGCTTGTGATGCAACCTGGATTTACCACATCTACACCCAGAGCTGAGTGAGACATAAGGTTGGGCACTTCGGGCTGATAGCATTGGTGAGGTTCGATGAGCAAATGCAGACCCTTTGAAGTCATACAGCATGGTACCCATTCCATGGGTCCCAAATCTCCAAGTTTAAGGGATTCTTCCTTCAGCTAAAACATGCATGGGAAACCCACAGTATGGTGCACCGTGTGACTGGCAAACGTTTTCAAATGCATCTCAGTTTTCGTCCCCTTTCACTCGGGTTCACCATTCCAGACCCTTTACGAACACTCTCCCCACTTGGAGAGTCAGTGCCTTTAACCTCCTGTTGGGCACAGTTTGCAATTTCTGCGCAAGATGAAAAGGAATAGGGAGAACCAATGAGAGACTAGCTGTAGGTGTCTGCACGGGCAAATTTAACGCTCATTTCCCACCAGGAAGAGGAATTAACCAAAGGCTCAGCATGCCGTGCCGGAACCAGATTAGGGCCTGAAGCAATCCTGCGGATTTGCGGCCAGCTCACAAGATAGCGAGTTGAAGAAAGGAGCTCAGGGGCACTGTAACTCACAAACCTGCAGAGTTATAAATGACAGCTATCGTCCAAAAATATATTGAAGGAAGGCTGCGAAGACGACTTGTAAGCGGGACAGATTTGCAGGAAAACGATTTCAGGGGGTAGACGGGAATTGCATTTAAAGCATAGGAAAAGAGGCAGAACGTCGACAATGATGCTCTTGGCCAAAAAGGGCGTATGCGTTTTTTCCTGATATTCAGGAAAAAACGCATACGCCCTTTTTGGCCAACCAAGCAAGCATGTTAAAGAAATCTGCACTACAATGAAGTCTCACTGCCCCCCGGTCAAAAGGGCCATCTGAAAAAAGTGTAAAATCCAGAAAGGCAGCACAGGCCATGGAGAACAGGGAGCCTTGTTATGCTGATGGGCGGGATGTAAATTGCCAACAGCCACTCTGGAGAAGTGTATGGTGTTTCCCGGAACACCAAAAAAACAAAGCTACGGAGCCTACGGCACTTCCACTTAAGGTCCTATAGCTTAGGGAAATTAAAATCAAAAACACACAGCCACCCCAAAGTGTCGGACGGCTCTGTTTACAAGAACCCCGTCTACGGTACAAGTTAAATATCCCAGAATGTGAAAAATGGATAAAGAAATTGTGGTACGTACGTACAATGGAATATCACTCAGCAATGAAATCTATGTCATCAGGCCTGTCGCGGCATAATGAGTGGATTCAGGTACGATGATTCTAAGTGAAATAAGTCACACAGAAAATGAAACATCATAAGATATCACTACTACACGGAATGTAAACTTGGCTACACATGAACTGAATTACAAAACAGAACAGGGTCTCAAATTTAGAAAACTCAACTTATGCTTGCTTATGGGGAAAGGTGAGTTGGGGTGCTGCATAAAACCAGAGATAGAAATTAGCACAGATACCTTTCCATAAGCCAAATATGTAATAGTCAAGACCTACCCCTTGCTCAACGAAATGGACTAAACACCCCATATTCAACGCCTAGGAATACACCTGACTAGTAAGAATCTTCAAACCCATGGATTTATATGTCTCTGTAAGAGAATGAAGCGTGTGTACAGCGGCATGAATGCAGCAGAGAAAATCCGATAAATCCCATTATCAAAATGAATTACACAAACAAAACCCAAGGACAGTGAAATAGAGAGCAATTCTTAAATAATTCATTCAGGGCTTGTGATGCAACCTGGATTTACCACATCTACACCCAGAGCTGAGTGAGACATAAGGTTGGGCACTTCGGGCTGATAGCATTGGTGAGGTTCGATGAGCAAATGCAGACCCTTTGAAGTCATACAGCATGGTACCTTTTCCATGGGTCCCAAATCTCCAAGTTTAAGGGATTCTTCCTTCAGCTAAAACATGCATGGGAAACCCACAATATGGTGCACCGTGTGACTGGCAAACGTTTTCAAATGCATCTCAGTTTTCGTCCCCTTTCACTCGGGTTCACCATTCCAGACCCTTTACGAACACTCTCGCCACTTGGAGAGTCAGTGCCTTTAACCTCCTGTTGGGCACAGTTTGCAATTTCTGCGCAAGATGAAAAGGAATAGGGAGAACGAATGAGAGACTAGCTGTAGGTGTCTGCACGGGCAAATTTAACGCTCATTTCCCACCAGGAAGAGGAATTAACCAAAGGCTCAGCATGCCGTGCCGGAACCAGATTAGGGCCTGAAGCAATGCTGCGGATTTGCGGCCAGCTCACAAGATAGCGAGTTGAAGAAAGGAGCTCAGGGGCACTGTAACTCACAAACCTGCAGAGTTATAAATGACAGCTATCGTCCAAAATTATATTGCAGGAAGGCTGCGAAGACGACTTGTAAGCGGGACAGATTTGCAGGAAAACGATTTCAGGGGGTAGACGGGAATTGCATTTAAAGCATAGGAAAAGAGGCAGAACGTCGACAATGATGCTCTTGGCCAAAAAGGGCGTATGCGTTTTTTCCTGATATTCAGGAAAAAACGCATACGCCCTTTTTGGCCAACCAAGCAAGCATGTTAAAGAAATCTGCACTACAATGAAGTCTCACTGCCCCCCGGTCAAAAGGGCCATCTGAAAAAAGTGTAAAATCCAGAAAGGCAGCACAGGCCATGGAGAACCGGGAGCCTTGTTATGCTGATGGGCGGGATGTAAATTGCCAACAGCCAGTCTGGAAAAGTGTATGGTGTTTCCTGGAACATCTAAAAAACAAAGCAACGGAGCCTACGGCACTTCCCCTTATGGTCCTATAGCTTAGGAAAATTAAAATCAAAAACACACAGCCACCCAAAAGTCTCGGGCGGCTCTGTTTACAAGAACCTCTTCTACCGTACAAGTTAAATATCCCAGAATGTGAAAAATGGATAAAGAAGTTGTGGTACGTACGTACAATGGAATATCACTCAGCAATGAAATCTATGTCATCAGGCCCGTCGTGGCATAATGAGTGGATTCATGTACAATGATTCTAAGTGAAATAAGTCACACAGAAAATGAAACATCATAAGATATCACTACTACACGGAATGTAAACTTGGCTACACATGAACTGAATTACAAAACAGAACAGGGTCTCAAATTTAGAAAACCAAACAATGCTTGCTTAAGGGGAAAGGTGAGTTGGGGTGCTGCATAAAACCAGAGATAGAAATTAGCACAGATACCTTTCCATAAGCCAAATATGTAATAGTCAAGACCTACTCCTTGCTCAACGAAATGGACTAAACACCCCATATTCAACGCCTAGGAATACACCTGACTAGTAAGTATCTTCAAACCCATGGATTTATATGTCTCCGTTTGAGACTCAAGAGTGTATACAGTGGCATGAATGCAGCAGAGGAAATCCGATAAATCCCATTATCAAAATGAATTACACAAACAAAACCCAAGGACAGTGAAATAGAGAGCAATTCTTAAATAATTCATTCAGGGCTTGTGATGCAACCTGGATTTACCACATGTACACCCAGAGCTGAGTGAGACATAAGGTTGGGCACTTCGAGCTGATAGCATTGGTGAGGTTCGATGAGCAAATGCAGACCCTTTGAGGTCATACAGCATGGTACCCATTCCATGGGTCCCAACTCTCCAAGTTTAAGGGATTCTTCCTTCAGCTAAAACATGCATGTGACACCCACAGTATGGTGCACCGTGTGACTGGCAAACGTTTTCAAATGCATCTCAGTTTTCGTCCCCTTTTACTCGGGTTCACCATTCCAGACCCTTTACGAACACTCTCCCCACTTGGAGAGTCAGTGCCTTTAACCTCCTGTTGGGCACAGTTTGCAATTTCTGCGCAAGATGAAAAGGAATAGGGAGAACGAATGAGAGACTAGCTCTAGGTGTCTGCACGGGCAAATTTAACGCTCATTTCCCACCAGAAAGAGGAATTAACCAAAGGCTCAGCATGCCGTGCCGGAACCAGATTAGGGCCTGAGGCAATCCTGTGGGTTTGCGGCCAGCTCACAAGATAGCGAGTTGAAGAAATGAGCTCAGGGACACTGTAACTCACAAACCTGCAGAGTTATAAATGACAGCTATCGTCCAAAAATATATTGAAGGAAGGCTGCGAAGACGACTTGAAAGTGGGGCAGAATTGCAGGAAAACGATTTCAGGGGGTAGACGGGAATTGCATTTAAAGCATAGGAAAAGAGGCAGAACGTCGACAATGATGCTCTTGGCCAAAAAGGGCGTATGCGATTTTTCCTGAATATATTCAGGAAAAAACGCATACGCCCTTTTTGGCCAACCAAGCAAGCATGTTAAAGAAATCTGCACTACAATGAAGTCTCACTGCCCCCCGGTCAAAAGGGCCATCTGAAAAAAGTGTAAAATCCAGAAAGGCAGCACAGGCCATGGAGAACAGGGAGCCTTGTTATGCTGATGGGCGGGATGTAAATTGCCAACAGCCACTCTGGAGAAGTGTATGGTGTTTCCTGAAACACCTAAGAAACAAAGCAACGGAGACTACGGCACTTCCACTTATGGTCTTATAGATCACGGAAATTAAAATAAAAAACAGACAGCCACACCAAAGTTTGGGACGGCTCTGTTTACAAGAACCTCGTCTACGGTACAAGTTAAATATCTCAGAATGTGAAAAATCGATAAAGGCATTGTGGTATGTACGTAAAATGCAATATCACTCAGCAATGAAATCTATGTCATCAGGCCCGTCGTGGCATAATGAGTGCATTCAGGTACAATGATTCTAAGTGAAATAAGTCACACAGAAAATGAAACATCATAAGATATCACTAAAACAAGGAATGTAAACTTGGCTACACATGAACTGAATTACAAAACAGAACAGGGTCTCAAATTTAGAAAACCAACCAATGCTTGCTTAAGGGGAAAGGTGAGTTGGGGTGCTGCATAAAACCAGAGATAGAAATTAGCACAGATACCTTTCCATAAGCCAAATATGTAATAGTCAAGACCTACCCCTTGCTCAACGAAATGGACTAAACACCCCATATTCAACGCCTAGGAATACACCTGACTAGTAAGAATCTTCAAACCCATGGATTTATATGTCTCCGTAAGAGAATGAAGCGTGTGTACAGCGGCATGAATGCAGCAGAGAAAATCCGATAAATCCCATTATCAAAATGAATTACACAAACAAAACCCAAGGACAGTGAAATAGAGAGCAATTCTTAAATAATTCATTCAGGGCTGGTGATGCAACCTGGATTTACCACATCTACACCCAGAGCTGAGTGAGACATAAGGTTGGGCACTTCGGGCTGATAGCATTGGTGAGGTTCGATGAGCAAATGCAGACCCTTTGAAGTCATACAGCATGGTACCCATTCCATGGGTCGCAACTCTCCAAGTTTAAGGGATTCTTCCTTCAGCTAAAACATGCATGGGAAACCCACAGTATGGTGCACCGTGTGACTGGCAAACGTTTTCAAATGCATCTCAGTTTTCGTCCCCTTTTACTCGGGTTCACCATTCCAGACCCTTTACGAACATTCTCCCCACTTGGAGAGTCAGTGCCTTTAACCTCCTGTTGGGCACAGTTTGCAATTTCTGCGCAAGATGAAAAGGAATAGGGAGAACGAATGAGAGACTAGCTCTAGGTGTCTGCACGGGCAAATTTAACGCTAATTTCCCACCAGGAAGAGGAATTAACCAAAGGCTCAGCATGCCGTGCCGGATCCAGATTAGGGCCTGAAGCAATCCTGTGGGTTTGCGGCTAGCTCACAACATAGCGAGTTGAAGAAAGGAGCTCAGGGGCACTGTAACTCACAAACCTGCAGAGTTACAAATGACAGCTATCGTCCAAAAATATATTGAAGGAAGGCTGCGAAGACGACTTGTAAGCGGGACAGATTTGCAGGAAAACGATTTCAGGGTGTAGACGGGAATTGCATTTAAAGCATAGGAAAAGAGGCAGAACGTCGACAATGATGCTCTTGGCCAAAAAGGGCGTATGCGTTTTTTCCTGAATATATTCAGGAAAAAACGCATACGCCCTTTTTGGCCAACCAAGCAAGCATGTTAAAGAAATCTGCACTACAATGAAGACTCACTGCCCTCCGGTCAAAAGGGCCATCTGAAAAAAGTGTAAAATCCAGAAAGGCAGCACAGGCCATGGAGAACAGGGAGCCTTGTTATGCTGATGGGCGGGATGTAAATTGCCAACAGCCACTCTGGAGAAGTGTATGGTGTTTCCCGGAACACCGAAAAAACAAAGCTACGGAGCCTACGGCACTTCCACTTATGGTCCTATAGCTTAGGGAAATTAAAGTCAAAAACACACAGCCACCCCAAAGTGTCGGACGGCTCTGTTTACAAGAACCTCGTCTACGGTACAAGTTAAATATCCCAGAATGTGAAAAATGGATAAAGAAGTTGTGGTACGTACGTACAATGGAATATCACTCAGCAATGAAATCTATGTCATCAGGCTCGTCGCGGCATAATGAGTGGATTCAGGTACGATGATTCTAAGTGAAATAAGTCACACAGAAAATGAAACATCATAAGATATCACTACTACACGGAATGTAAACTTGGCTACACATGAACTGAATTACAAAATAGAACAGGGTCTCAAATTTAGAAAACCAACTTATGCTTGCTTAAGGGGAAAGGTGAGTTGGGGTGCTGCATAAAACCAGAGATAGAAATTAGCACAGATACCTTTCCATAAGCCAAATAAGTAATAGTCAAGACCTACCCCTTGCTCAACGAAATGGACTAAACACCCCATATTCAACGCCTAGGAATACACCTGACTAGTAAGAATCTTCAAACCCATGGATTTATATGTCTCCGTAAGAGAATGAAGCGTGTGTACAGCGGCATGAATGCAGCAGAGAAAATCCGATAAATCCCATTATCAAAATGAAAACACAAACAAAACCCAAGGACAGTGAAATAGAGAGCAATTCTTAAATAATTCATTCAGGGCTTGTGATGCAACCTGGATTTACCACATGTACACCCAGAGCTGAGTGAGACATAAGGTTGGGCACTTCGGGCTGATAGCATTGGTGAGGTTCGATGAGCAAATGCAGACCCTTTGAAGTCATACAGCATGGTACCCATTCCATGGGTCCCAACTCTCCAAGTTTAAGGGATTCTTCCTTCAGCTAAAACATGCATGGGAAACCCACAGTATGGTGCACCGTGTGACTGGCAAACGTTTTCAAATGCATCTCAGTTTTCGTCCCCTTTTACTCGGGTTCACCATTCCAGACCCTTTACGAACACTCTCCCCAGTTGGAGTGTCAGTGCCTTTAACCTCCTGTTGGGCACAGTTTGCAATTTCTGCGCAAGATGAAAAGGAATAGGGAGAACGAATGAGAGACTAGCTCTAGGTGTCTGCACGGGCAAATTTAACGCACATTTCCCACCAGGAAGAGGAATTAACCAAAGGCTCAGCATGCCGTGCAGGAACCAGATTAGGGCCTGAGGCAATCCTGTGGGTTTGCGGCCAGCTCACAAGATAGCGAGTTGAAGAAAGGAGCTCAGGGGCACTGTAACTCACAAACCTGCAGAGTTACAAATGACAGCTATCGTCCAAAAATATATTGAAGGAAGGCTGCGAAGACGACTTGTAAGCGGGACAGATTTGCAGGAAAACGATTTCAGGGGGTAGACGGGAATTGCATTTAAAGCATAGGAAAAGAGGCAGAACGTCGACAATGATGCTCTTGGCCAATAAAGGCGTATGCGTTTTTTCCTGAATATATTCAGGAAAAACACATACGCCCTGTTTGGCCAACCAAGCAAGCATGTTAAAGAAATCTGCACTACAATGAAGTCTCACTGCCCCCCGGTCAAAAGGGCCATCTGAAAAAAGTGTAAAATCCAGAAAGGCAGCACAGGCCATGGAGAACAGGGAGCCTTGTTATGCTGATGGGCGGGATGTAAATTGCCAACAGCCACTCTGGAGAAGTGTATGGTGTTTCCCGGAACACCGAAAAAACAAAGCTACGGAGCCTACGGCACTTCCACTTATGGTCCTATAGCTTAGGGAAATTAAAATCAAAAACACACAGCCACCCCAAAGTGTCGGACGGATCTGTTTACAAGAACCTCGTCTACGGTACAAGTTAAATATCCCAGAATGTGAAAAATGGATAAAGAAGTTGTGGTACATACGTACAATGGAATATCACTCAGCAATGAAATCTATGTCATCAGGCCCGTCGCGGCATAATGAGTGGATTCAGGTACGATGATTCTAAGTGAAATAAGTCACACAGAAAATGAAACAGCATAAGATATCACTACTACACGGAATGTAAACTTGGCTACACATGAACTGAATTACAAAACAGAACAGGGTCTCAAATTTAGAAAACCAACTTATGCTTGCTTAAGGGGAAAGGTGAGTTGGGGTGCTGCATAAAACCAGAGATAGAAATTAGCACAGATACCTTTCCATAAGCCAAATATGTAATAGTCAAGACCTACCCCTTGCTCAACGAAATGGACTAAACACCCCATATTCAACGCCTAGGAATACACCTGACTAGTAAGAATCTTCAAACCCATGGATTTATATGTCTCCGTAAGAGAATGAAGCGTGTGTACAGCGGCATGAATGCAGCAGAGAAAATCCGATAAATCCCATTATCAAAATGAATTACACAAACAAAACCCAAGGACAGTGAAATAGAGAGCAATTCTTAAATAATTCATTCAGGGCTTGTGATGCAACCTGGATTTACCACATCTACACCCAGAGCTGGGTGAGACATAAGGCTGGACACTTCGGGCTGATAGCATTGGTGAGGTTCGGTGAGCAAACGCAGACCCTTTGAAGTCATACTGCATGGTACCCATTCCATGGGTCCCAACTCTCCAGGTTTAAGGGATTCTTCCTTCAGCTAAAACATGCATGGGAAACCCAGAGTATGGTCCACCATGTGATTGGGAAACGTTTTCAAATGCATCTCAAGATTCGTCCCCTGGTACTCGGGTTCACCATTCCAGACGTTTAGTAACACTCTCCCCACTTGGAGAGTCAGTGCCTTTAACCTCCTGTTGGGCACAGTTTGCAATTTCTGCGCAAGATGAACAGGAATAGGGAAAATAAATGAGAGACTAGCTCCAGGTTTATGCATGGGCAAATGGAACGCTCATTTCCGACCAGGAAGAGGAATTAACCAAAGGCTCAGCATGCCGTGCCAGAACCAGATTAGGGTCTGAGGCAATCCTGTGGGTTTGCGGCCAGCTCACAAGATAGCGAGTTGAAGAAATGAGCTCAGGGGCACGGTAACTCACAAACCTGCAGAGTTATAAATGACAGCTATCGTCCAAAAATATATTGAAGGAAGGCTGCGAAGACGACTTGTAAGTGGGGCAGAATTGCAGGAAAACGATTTCAGGGGGTAGACGGGAATTGCATTTAAAGCATAGGAAAAGAGGCAGAACGTCGACAATGATGCTCTTGGCCAAAAAGGGCGTATGCGTTTTTTCCTGAATATATTCAGGAAAAAACGCATACGCCCTTTTTGGCCAACCAAGCATGCATGTTAAAGAAATCTGCACTACAATGAAGTCTCACTGCCCCCCGGTCAAAAGTGCCATCTGAAAAAAGTGTAAAATCCAGAAAGACAGCACAGGCCATGGAAAACAGCGAGCCTTGTTATGCTGATGGGCGGGATGTAAATTGCCAACAGCCAGTCTGGAAAAATGTATGGTGTTTCCCGGAACATCTAAAAAACAAAGCAACGGAGCCTACGGCACTTCCCCTTATGGTCCTATAGCTTAGGAAAATTAAACTCAAAAACACACAGCCACCCAAAACTCTCCGGTGGCTCTGTTTACAAGAACCTCATCTACGGTACAAGTTAAATATCCCAGAATGTGAAAAATGGATAAAGAATTTGTGGTACGTACGTACAATGGAATATCACACAGCAATGAAATCTATGTCATCAGGCCCGTCGCGGCATAATGAGTGAATTCAGGTACGATGATTGTAAGTGAAATAAGTCACACAGAAAATGAAACATCATAAGATATCACTAATACACGGAATGTAAACTTGGCTACACATGAACTGAATTACAAAACAAAACAGGGTCTCAAATTTAGAAAACCAACTTATGCTTGCTTAAGGGGAAAGGTGAGTTGGGGTGCTGCATAAAACCAGAGATAGAAATTAGCACAGATACCTTTCCATAAGCCAAATATGTAATAGTCAAGACCTACCCCTTGCTCAACGAAATGGACTAAACACCCCATATTCAACGCCTAGGAATACACCTGACTAGTAAGAATCTTCAAAACCATGGATTTATATGTCTCCATAAGAGAATCAAGCATGTGTACAGCTGCATGAAGGCAGCAGAGAAAATCCGATAAATCCCATTATCAAAATGAATTAAAAAACAAAACACAATGACAGTGAAATAGAGAGCAATTCTTAAATAATTCATTCAGGGCTTGTGATGCAACCTTGATTTACCTCATCTACACCCAGAGCTGAGTGTGACAGAAGGTTGGACACTTCGGGCTGATAGCATTGGTGAGGTTCGATGAGCAAATGAAGACCATTTGAAGTCATACTGCATGGTACCCATTCCATGGGTCCCAACTCTCCAGGTTTAAGCGATTCTTCCTTCAGCTAAAACATGCATGGGAATCCCACAGTATGGTGCACCGTGTGACTGGCAAACGTTTTCAAATGCATCTCAGTTTTCGTCCCCTTTTACTCGGGTTCACCATTCCAGACCCTTTACGAACACTCTCCCCACTTGGAGAGTCAGTGCCTTTAACCTCCTGTTGGGCACAGTTTGCAATTTCTGCGCAAGATGAAAAGGAATAGGGAGAACCAATGAGAGACTAGCTGTAGGTGTCTGCACGGGCAAATTTAACGCTCATTTCCCACCAGGAAGAGGAATTAACCAAAGGCTCAGCATGCCGTGCCGGAACCAGATTAGGGCCTGAAGCAATCCTGTGGGTTTGCGGCCAGCTCACAAGATAGCGAGTTGAAGAAAGGAGCTCAGGGGCACTGTAACTCACAAACCTGCAGAGTTATAAATGACAGCTATCGTCCAAAAATATATTGAAGGAACGCTGCGAAGACGACTTGTAAGCGGGACAGATTTGCAGGAAAACGATTTCAGGGGGTAGACGGGAATTGCATTTAAAGCATAGGAAAAGAGGCAGAACGTCGACAATGATGCTCTTGGCCAAAAAGGGCGTATGCGTTTTTTCCTGAATATATTCAGGAAAAACACATACGCCCTTTTTGGCCCACCAAGCAAGCATGTTAAAGAAATCTGCACTACAATGAAGTCTCACTGCCCCCCGGTCAAAAGGGCCATCTGAAAAAAGTGTAAAATCCAGAAAGGCAGCACAGGCCATGGAGAACAGGGAGCCTTGTTATGCTGATGGGCGGGATGTAAATTGCCAACAGCCACTCTGGAGAAGTGTATGGTGTTTCCCGGAACACCGAAAAAACAAAGCTACGGAGCCTACGGCACTTCCACTTATGGTCCTATAGCTTAGGGAAATTAAAGTCAAAAACACACAGCCACCCCAAAGTGTCGGACGGCTCTGTTTACAAGAACCTCGTCTACGGTACAAGTTAAATATCCCAGAATGTGAAAAATGGATAAAGAAGTTGTGGTACGTACGTACAATGGAATATCACTCAGCAATGAAATCTATGTCATCAGGCCCGTCGCGGCATAATGAGTGGATTCAGGTACGATGATTCTAAGTGAAATAAGTCACACAGAAAATGAAACATCATAAGATATCACTAATACACGGAATGTAAACTTGGCTACACATGAACTGAATTACAAAACAGAACAGGGTCTCAAATTTAGGAAACCAACTTATGCTTGCTTAAGGGGAAAGGTGAGTTGGGGTGCTGCATAAAACCAGAGATAGAAATTAGCACAGATACCTTTCCATAAGCCAAATATGTAATGGTCAAGACCTACCCCTTGCTCAACGAAATGGACTAAACACCCCATATTCAACGCCTAGGAATACACCTGACTAGTAAGAATCTTCAAACCCATGGATTTATATGTCTCTGTAAGAGAATGAAGCGTGTGTACAGCGGCATGAATGCAGCAGAGAAAATCCGATAAATCCCATTATCAAAATGAATTACACAAACAAAACCCAAGGACAGTGAAATAGAGAGCAATTCTTAAATAATTCATTCAGGGCTTGTGATGCAACCTGGATTTACCACCTCTACACCCAGAGCTGAGTGAGACATAAGGTTGGGCACTTCGGGCTGATAGCATTGGTGAGGTTCGATGAGCAAATGCAGACCCTTTGAAGTCATACAGCATGGTACCCATTCCATGGGACCCAACTCTCCAAGTTTAAGGGATTCTTCCTTCAGCTAAAACATGCATGGGAAACCCACAGTATGGTGCACCGTGTGACTGGCAAACGTTTTCAAATGCATCTCAGTTTTCGTCCCCTTTTGCTCGGGTTCACCATTCCAGACCCTTTACGAACACTCTCCCCACTTGGAGAGTCAGTGCCTTTAACCTCCTGTTGGGCACAGTTTGCAATTTCTGCGCAAGATGAAAAGGAATAGGGAGAACCAATGAGAGACTAGCTGTAGGTGTCTGCACGGGCAAATTTAACGCTCATTTCCCACCAGGAAGAGGAATTAACCAAAGGCTCAGCATGCCGTGCCGGAACCAGATTAGGGCTTGAAGCAATCCTGTGGGTTTGCGGCCAGCTCACAAGATAGCGAGTTGAAGAAAGGAGCTCAGGGGCACTGTAACTCACAAACCTGCAGAGTTATAAATGACAGCTATCGTCCAAAAATATATTGAAGGAACGCTGCGAAGACGACTTGTAAGCGGGACAGATTTGCAGGAAAACGATTTCAGGGGGTAGACGGGAATTGCATTTAAAGCATAGGAAAAGAGGCAGAACGTCGACAATGATGCTCTTGGCCAAAAAGGGCGTATGCGTTTTTTCCTGAATATATTCAGGAAAAACACATACGCCCTTTTTGGCCAACCAAGCAAGCATGTTAAAGAAATCTGCACTACAATGAAGTCTCACTGCCCCCCGGTCAAAAGGGCCATCTGAAAAAAGTGTAAAATCCAGAAAGGCAGCACAGGCCATGGAGAACAGGGAGCCTTGTTATGCTGATGGGCGGGATGTAAATTGCCAACAGCCACTCTGGAGAAGTGTATGGTGTTTCCCGGAACACCGAAAAAACAAAGCTACGGAGCCTACGGCACTTCCACTTATGGTCCTATAGCTTAGGGAAATTAAAGTCAAAAACACACAGCCACCCCAAAGTGTCGGACGGCTCTGTTTACAAGAACCTCGTCTACGGTACAAGTTAAATATCCCAGAATGTGAAAAATGGATAAAGAAGTTGTGGTACGTACGTACAATGGAATATCACTCAGCAATGAAATCTATGTCATCAGGCCCGTCGCGGCATAATGAGTGGATTCAGGTACGATGATTCTAAGTGAAATAAGTCACACAGAAAATGAAACATCATAAGATATCACTAATACACGGAATGTAAACTTGGCTACACATGAACTGAATTACAAAACAGAACAGGGTCTCAAATTTAGGAAACCAACTTATGCTTGCTTAAGGGGAAAGGTGAGTTGGGGTGCTGCATAAAACCAGAGATAGAAATTAGCACAGATACCTTTCCATAAGCCAAATATGTAATGGTCAAGACCTACCCCTTGCTCAACGAAATGGACTAAACACCCCATATTCAATGCCTAGGAATACACCTGACTAGTAAGAATCTTCAAACCCATGGATTTATATGTCTCCGTAAGAGAATGAAGCGTGTGTACAGCGGCATGAATGCAGCAGAGAAAATCCGATAAATCCCATTATCAAAATGAATTACACAAACAAAACCCAAGGACAGTGAAATAGAGAGCAATTCTTAAATAATTCATTCAGGGCTTGTGATGCAACCTGGATTTACCACCTCTACACCCAGAGCTGAGTGAGACATAAGGTTGGGCACTTCGGGCTGATAGCATTGGTGAGGTTCGATGAGCAAATGCAGACCCTTTGAAGTCATACAGCATGGTACCCTTTCCATGGGACCCAACTCTCCAAGTTTAAGGGATTCTTCCTTCAGCTAAAACATGCATGGGAAACCCACAGTATGGTGCACCGTGTGACTGGCAAACGTTTTCAAATGCATCTCAGTTTTCGTCCCCTTTTGCTCGGGTTCACCATTCCAGACCCTTTACGAACACTCTCCCCACTTGGAGAGTCAGTGCCTTTAACCTCCTGTTGGGCACAGTTTGCAATTTCTGCGCAAGATGAAAAGGAATAGGGAGAACCAATGAGACACTAGCTGTAGGTGTCTGCACGGGCAAATTTAACGCTCATTTCCCACCAGGAAGAGGAATTAACCAAAGGCTCAGCATGCCGTGCCGGAACCAGATTAGGGCCTGAAGCAATCCTGTGGGTTTGCGGCCAGCTCACAAGATAGCGAGTTGAAGAAAGGAGCTCAGGGGCACTGTAACTCACAAACCTGCAGAGTTATAAATGACAGCTATCGTCCAAAAATATATTGAAGGAACGCTGCGAAGACGACTTGTAAGCGGGACAGATTTGCAGGAAAACGATTTCAGGGGGTATACGGGAATTGCATTTAAAGCATAGGAAAAGAGGCAGAACGTCGACAATGATGCTCTTGGCCAAAAAAGGCGTATGCGTTTTTTCCTGAATATATTCAGGAAAAACACATACGCCCTTTTTGGCCAACCAAGCAAGCATGTTAAAGAAATCTGCACTACAATGAAGTCTCACTGCCCCCCAGTCAAAAGGGCCATCTGAAAAAAGTGTAAAATCCAGAAAGGCAGCACAGGCCATGGAGAACAGGGAGCCTTGTTATGCTGATGGGCGGGATGTAAATTGCCAACAGCCACTCTGGAGAAGTGTATGGTGTTTTCCGGAACACCGAAAAAACAAAGCTACGGAGCCTACGGCACTTCCACTTATGGTCCTATAGCTTAGGGAAATTAAAGTCAAAAACACACAGCCACCCCAAAGTGTCGGACGGCTCTGTTTACAAGAACCTCGTCTACGGTACAAGTTAAATATCCCAGAATGTGAAAAATGGATAAAGAAGTTGTGGTACGTACGTACAATGGAATATCACTCAGCAATGAAATCTATGTCATCAGGCCCGTCGCGGCATAATGAGTGGATTCAGGTACGATGATTCTAAGTGAAATAAGTCACACAGAAAATGAAACATCATAAGATATCACTAATACACGGAATGTAAACTTGGCTACACATGAACTGAATTACAAAACAGAACAGGGTCTCAAATTTAGGAAACCAACTTATGCTTGCTTAAGGGGAAAGGTGAGTTGGGGTGCTGCATAAAACCAGAGATAGAAATTAGCACAGATACCTTTCCATAAGCCAAATATGTAATGGTCAAGACCTACCCCTTGCTCAACGAAATGGACTAAACACCCCATATTCAATGCCTAGGAATACACCTGACTAGTAAGAATCTTCAAACCCATGGATTTATATGTCTCCGTAAGAGAATGAAGCGTGTGTACAGCGGCATGAATGCAGCAGAGAAAATCCGATAAATCCCATTATCAAAATGAATTACACAAACAAAACCCAAGGACAGTGAAATAGAGAGCAATTCTTAAATAATTCATTCAGGGCTTGTGATGCAACCTGGATTTACCACCTCTACACCCAGAGCTGAGTGAGACATAAGGTTGGGCACTTCGGGCTGATAGCATTGGTGAGGTTCGATGAGCAAATGCAGACCCTTTGAAGTCATACAGCATGGTACCCTTTCCATGGGACCCAACTCTCCAAGTTTAAGGGATTCTTCCTTCAGCTAAAACATGCATGGGAAACCCACAGTATGGTGCACCGTGTGACTGGCAAACGTTTTCAAATGCATTTCAGTTTTCGTCCCCTTTTGCTCGGGTTCACCATTCCAGACCCTTTACGAACACTCTCCCCACTTGGAGAGTCAGTGCCTTTAACCTCCTGTGGGGCACAGTTTGCAATTTCTGCGCAAGATGAAAAGGAATAGGGAGAACCAATGAGAGACTAGCTCTAGGTGTCTGCACGGGCAAATTTAACGCTCATTTCCCACCAGGAAGAGGAATTATCCAAAGGCTCAGCATGCCGTGCCAGAACCAGATTAGGGTCTGAGGCAATCCTGTGGGTTTGCGGCCAGCTCACAAGATAGCGAGTTGAAGAAATGAGCTCAGGGGCACGGTAACTCACAAACCTGCAGAGTTATAAATGACAGCTATCGTCCAAAAATATATTGAAGGAAGGCTGCGAAGACGACTTGTAAGTGGGGCAGAATTGCAGGAAAACGATTTCAGGGGGTAGACGGGAATTGCATTTAAAGCATAGGAAAAGAGGCAGAACGTCGACAATGATGCTCTTGGCCAAAAAGGGCGTATGCGTTTTTTCCTGAATATATTCAGGAAAAACACATACGCCCTTTTTGGCCAACCAAGCAAGCATGTTAAAGAAATCTGCACTACAATGAAGTCTCACTGCCCCCCGGTCAAAAGGGCCATCTGAAAAAAGTGTAAAATCCAGAAAGGCAGCACAGGCCATGGAGAACAGGGAGCCTTGTTATGCTGATTGGCGGGATGTAAATTGCCAACAGCCACTCTGGAGAATTGTATGGTGTTTCCCGGAACACCGAAAAAACAAAGCTACGGAGCCTACGGCACTTCCACTTATGGTCCTATAGCTTAGGGAAATTAAAGTCAAAAACACACAGCCACCCCAAAGTGTCGGACGGCTCTGTTTACAAGAACCTCGTCTACGGTACAAGTTAAATATCCCAGAATGTGAAAAATGGATAAAGAAGTTGTGGTACGTACGTACAATGGAATATCACTCAGCAATGAAATCTATGTCATCAGGCCCGTCGCGGCATAATGAGTGGATTCAGGTACGATGATTCTAAGTGAAATAAGTCACACAGAAAATGAAACATCATAAGATATCACTAATACACGGAATGTAAACTTGGCTACACATGAACTGAATTACAAAACAGAACAGGGTCTCAAATTTAGGAAACCAACTTATGCTTGCTTAAGGGGAAAGTTGAGTTGGGGTGCTGCATAAAACCAGAGATAGAAATTAGCACAGATACCTTTCCATAAGCCAAATATGTAATGGTCAAGACCTACACCTTGCTCAACGAAATAGACTAAACACCCCATATTCAATGCCTAGGAATACACCTGACTAGTAAGAATCTTCAAACCCATGGATTTATATGTCTCCGTAAGAGAATGAAGCGTGTGTACAGCGGCATGAATGCAGCAGAGAAAATCCGATAAATCCCATTATCAAAATGAATTACACAAACAAAACCCAAGGACAGTGAAATAGAGAGCAATTCTTAAATAATTCATTCAGGGCTTGTGATGCAACCTGGATTTACCACCTCTACACCCAGAGCTGAGTGAGACATAAGGTTGGGCACTTCGGGCTGATAGCATTGGTGAGGTTCGATGAGCAAATGCAGACCCTTTGAAGTCATACAGCATGGTACCCTTTCCATGGGTCCCAACTCTCCAAGTTTAAGGGATTCTTCCTTCAGCTAAAACATGCATGGGAAACCCACAGTATGGTGCACCGTGTGACTGGCAAACGTTTTCAAATGCATCTCAGTTTTCGTCCCCTTTTACTCGGGTTCACCATTCCAGACCCTTTACGAACACTCTCCCCACTTGGAGAGTCAGTGCCTTTAACCTCCTGTTGGGCACAGTTTGCAATTTCTGCGCAAGATGAAAAGGAATAGGGAGAACGAATGAGAGACTAGCTGTAGGTGTCTGCACGGGAAAATTTAACGCTCATTTCCCACCAGGAAGAGGAATTAACCAAAGGCTCAGCATGCTGTGCCGGAACCAGATTAGGGCCTGAAGCAATCCTGTGGGTTTGCGGCCAGCTCACAAGATAGCGAGTTGAAGAAAGGAGCTCAGGGGCACTGTAACTCACAAACCTGCAGAGTTATAAATGACAGCTATCGTCCAAAAATATATTGAAGGAACGCTGCGAAGACGACTTGTAAGCGGGACAGATTTGCAGGAAAACGATTTCAGGGGGTAGACGGGAATTGCATTTAAAGCATAGGAAAAGAGGCAGAACGTCGACAATGATGCTCTTGGCCAATAAAGGCGTAGGCGTTTTTTCCTGAATATATTCAGGAAAAACACATACGCCCTGTTTGGCCAACCAAGCAAGCATGTTAAAGAAATCTGCACTACAATGAAGTCTCACTGCCCCCCGGTCAAAAGGGCCATCTGAAAAAAGTGTAAAATCCAGAAAGGCAGCACAGGCCATGGAGAACAGGGAGCCTTGTTATGCTGATGGGCGGGATGTAAATTGCCAACAGCCACTCTGGAGAAGTGTATGGTGTTTCCCGGAACACCGAAAAAACAAAGCTACGGAGCCTACGGCACTTCCACTTATGGTCCTATAGCTTAGGGAAATTAAAATCAAAAACACACAGCCACCCCAAAGTGTCGGACGGCTCTGTTTACAAGAACCTCGTCTACGGTACAAGTTAAATATCCCAGAATGTGAAAAATGGATAAAGAAGTTGTGGTACATACGTACAATGGAATATCACTCAGCAATGAAATCTATGTCATCAGGCCCGTCGCGGCATAATGAGTGGATTCAGGTACGATGATTCTAAGTGAAATAAGTCACACAGAAAATGAAACAGCATAAGATATCACTAATACACGGAATGTAAACTTGGCTACACATGAACTGAATTACAAAACAGAACAGGGTCTCAAATTTAGAAAACCAACTTATGCTTGCTTAAGGGGAAAGGTGAGTTGGGGTGCTGCATAAAACCAGAGATAGAAATTAGCACAGATACCTTTCCATAAGCCAAATATGTAATAGTCAAGACCTACCCCTTGCTCAACGAAATGGACTAAACACCCCATATTCAACGCCTAGGAATACACCTGACTAGTAAGAATCTTCAAACCCATGGATTTATATGTCTCCGTAAGAGAATGAAGCGTGTGTACAGCGGCATGAATGCAGCAGAGAAAATCCGATAAATCCCATTATCAAAATGAATTACACAAACAAAACCCAAGGACAGTGAAATAGAGAGCAATTCTTAAATAATTCATTCAGGGCTTGTGATGCAACCTGGATTTACCACCTCTACACCCAGAGCTGAGTGAGACATAAGGTTGGGCACTTCGGGCTGATAGCATTGGTGAGGTTCGATGAGCAAATGCAGACCCTTTGAAGTCATACAGCATGGTACCCTTTCCATGGGTCCCAACTCTCCAAGTTTAAGGGATTCTTCCTTCAGCTAAAACATGCATGGGAAACCCACAGTATGGTGCACCGTGTGACTGGCAAACGTTTTCAAATGCATCTCAGTTTTCGTCCCCTTTTGCTCGGGTTCACCATTCCAGACCCTTTACGAACACTCTCCCCACTTGGAGAGTCAGTGCCTTTAACCTCCTGTTGGGCACAGTTTGCAATTTCTGCGCAAGATGAAAAGGAATAGGGAGAACCAATGAGAGACTAGCTCTAGGTGTCTGCACGGGCAAATTTAACGCTCATTTCACACCAGGAAGAGGAATTAACCAAAGGCTCAGCATGCCGTGCCGGAACCAGATTAGGGCCTGAAGCAATCCTGTGGGTTTGCGGCCAGCTCACAAGATAGCGAGTTGAAGAAATGAGCTCAGGGGCACAGTAACTCACAAACCTGCAGAGTTATAAATGACAGCTATCGTCCAAAAATATATTGAAGGAAGGCTGCGAAGACGACTTGTAAGCGGGACAGATTTGCAGGAAAACGATTTCAGGGGGTAGACGGGAATTGCATTTAAAGCATAGGAAAAGAGGCAGAACGTCGACAATGATGCTCTTGGCCAAAAAGTGCGTATGCGTTTTTTCCTGAATATATTCAGGAAAAACACATACGTCCTTTTTGGCCAACCAAGCAAGCATGTTAAAGAAATCTGCACTACAATGAAGTCTCACTGCCCCCCGGTCCAAAGGGCCATCTGAAAAAAGTGTAAAATCCAGAAAGGCAGCACAGGCCATGGAGAACAGCGAGCCTTGTTATGCTGATTGGCTGGATGTAAATTGCCAACAGCCAGACTGGAAAAATGTATGGTGTTTCCCAGAACATCTAAAAAACAAAGCAACGGAGCCTACGGCACTTCCCCTTATGGTCCTATAGCTTAGGAAAATCAAAATCAAAAACACACAGCCACCCAAAAGTCTCCGGTGGCTCTGTTTACAAGAACCTCGTCTACGGTACAAGTTAAATATCCCAGAATGTGAAAAATGGATAAAGAATTTGTGGTACGTACGTACAATGGAATATCACACAGCAATGAAATCTATGTCATCAGGCCCGTCGCGGCATAATGAGTGGATTCAGGTACGAGGATTCTAAGTGAAATAAGTCACACAGAAAATGAAACCTCATAAGATATCACCAATACACGGAATGTAAACTTGGCTACACATGAACTGAATTACAAAACAGAACAGGGTCTCAAATTTAGAAAACCAACTTATGCTTGCTTATGGGGAAAGGTGAGTTGGGGTGCTGCATAAAACCAGAGATAGAAATTAGCACAGATACCTTTCCATAAGCCAAATATGTAATAGTCAAGACCTACCCCTTGCTCAACGAAATGGACTAAACACCCCATATTCAACGCCTAGGAATACACCTGACTAGTAAGAATCTTCAAACCCATGGATTTATATGTCTCCATAAGAGAATCAAGCATGTGTACAGCTGCATGAAGGCAGCAGAGAAAATCCGATAAATCCCATTATCAAAATGAATTAAAAAACAAAACACAGTGACACTGAAATAGAGAGCAATTCTTAAATAATTCATTCAGGGCTTGTGATGCAACCTGGATTTACCTCATCTATACCCAGAGCTGAGTGAGACATAAGGTTGGACACTTCGGGCTGATAGCATTGGTGAGGTTCGATGAGCAAATGAAGACCATTTGAAGTCATACTGCATGGTACCCATTCCATGGGTTCCAACTCTCCAGTTTTAAGCCATTCTTCCTTCAGCTAAAACATGCATGGGAATCCCACAGTATGGTGCACCGTGTGACCGGGAAACGTTTTCAAATGCATCTCAGTTTTTGTCCCCTTTTAATTGGGTTCACTATTCCAGACCCTTTACTAACACGCTCCCCATTTGGAGAGTCAGTGCCTTTAACCTGCTGTTTGGCACAGTTTGCAATTTCTGCGCAAGATGAACAGGAATAGGGAGAACCAATGAGAGACTAGCTGTAGGTGTCTGCACGGGCAAATTTAATGCTCATTTCCCACCAGGAAGAGGAATTAACCAAAGGCCCCACATGCCGTGCCGCAACAAAATTAGGGCCTGAAGCAATCGTGCGGGTTTGCGGCCAGCTCACAAGATAGCGAGTTGAAGAAAGGAGCTCAGGGGCACTGTAACTCACAAACCTGCAGAGTTATAAATGACAGCTATCGTCCAAAAATATATTGAAGGAAGGCTGCGAAGGCGACTTGTAAGCGGGGCAGATTTGCAGGAAAACGATTTCAGGGGGCAGACGGGAATTGCATTTAAAGCATAGGAAAAGAGGCAGAACGTCGACAATGATGCTCTTGGCCAAAAAGGGCGTATGCGTTTTTTCCTGAATATATTCAGGAAAAAACGCATACGCCCTTTTTGGCCAACCAAGAATGCATGTTAACAAATGTGCAATTCAATGAAGTCTCACTGCCCCCCGGTCAAAAGGGCCATCTGAAAAAAGTGTAAAATCCAGAAAGGCAGCCCAGGTCATGGAGAACAGCGAGCCTTGTTATGCTGATGGGCGGGATGTAAATTGCCAACAGCCAGTCTGGAAAAGTGTATGGTGTTTCCTGGAACATCTAAAAAACAAAGCAACGGAGCCTACGGCACTTCCCCTTTCGTCCTAAAGCTTAGGAAAATTAAAATCAAAAACACACAGCCACCCAAAAGTCTCGGGCGGCTCTGTTTACAAGAACCTCATCTACCGTACAAGTTAAATATCCCAGAATGTGAAAAATGGATAAAGAAGTTGTGGTACGTACGTACAATGGAATATCACACAGCAATGAAATCTATGTCATCACGCCCGTCGCGGCATAATGAGTGGATTCAGGTACGATGATTCTAAGCGAAATAAGTCACACAGAAAATGAAACATCATAAGATATCACTAATACACGGAATGTAAACTTGGCTACACATGAACTGAATTACAAAACAGAACAGGGTCTCAAATTTAGAAAACCAACTTATGCTTGCTTAAGGGGAAAGGTGAGTTGGGGTGCTGCATAAAACCAGAGATAGAAATTAGCACAGATACCTTTCCATAAGCCAAATATGTAATAGTCAAGACCTACCCCTTGCTCAACGAAATGGACTAAACACCCCATATTCAATGCCTAGGAATACACCTGACTAGTAAGAATCTTCAAACCCATGGATTTATATGTCTCCGTAAGAGAATGAAGCGTGTGTACAGCGGCATGAATGCAGCAGAGAAAATCCGATAAATCCCCTTAACAAAATGAATTACACAAACAAAACCCAAGGACAGTGAAATAGAGAGCAATTCTTAAATAATTCATTCAGGGCTTGTGATGCAACCTGGATTTACCACATCTACACCCAGAGCTGAGTGAGACATAAGGTTGGGCACTTCGGGCTGATAGCATTGGTGAGGTTCGATGAGCAAATGCAGACCTTTTGAAGTCATACAGCATGGTACCCATTCCATGGGTCCCAACTCTCCAAGTTTAAGGGATTCCTCCTTCAGCTAAAACATGCATGGGAAACCCACAGTATGGTGCACCGTGTGACTGGCAAACGTTTTCAAATGCATCTCAGGTTTCGTCCCCTTTTACTCGGGTTCACCATTCCAGACCCTTTACGAACACTCTCCCCACTTGGAGAGTCAGTGCCTTTAACCTCCTGTTGGGCACAGTTTGCAATTTCTGCGCAAGATGAAAAGGAATAGGGAGAACGAATGAGAGACTAGCTCTAGGTGTCTGCACGGGCAAATTTAACGCTCATTTCCCACCAGGAAGAGGAATTAACCAAAGGCTCAGCATGCCGTGCCGGAACCAGATTAGGGCCTGAAGCAATCCTGTGGGTTTGCCGCCAGCTCACAAGATAGCGAGTTGAAGAAAGGAGCTCAGGGGCACTGTAACTCACAAACCTGCAGAGTTATAAATGACAGCTATCGTCCAAAAATATATTGAAGGAAGGCTGCGAAGACGACTTGTAAGCGGGACAGATTTGCAGGAAAACGATTTCAGGGGGTAGACGGGAATTGCATTTAAAGCATAGGAAAAGAGGCAGAACGTCGACAATGATGCTCTTGGCCAAAAAGGGCGTATGCGTTTTTTCCTGAATATATTCAGGAAAAAACGCATACGCCCTTTTTGGCCAACCAAGCAAGCATGTTAAAGAAATCTGCACTACAATGAAGTCTCACTGCCCCCCGGTCAAAAGGGCCATCTGAAAAAAGTGTAAAATCCATAAAGGCAGCACAGGCCATGGAGAACAGGGAGCCTTGTTATGCTGATGGGCGGGATGTAAATTGCCAACAGCCACTCTGGAGAAGTGTATGGTGTTTCCCGGAACACCGAAAAAACAAAGCTACGGAGCCTACGGCACTTCCACTTATGGTCCTATAGCTTAGGGAAATTAAAATCAAAAACACACAGCCACCCCAAAGTGTCGGACGGCTCTGTTTACAAGAACCTCGTCTACGGTACAAGTTAAATATCCCAGAATGTGAAAAATGGATAAAGAAGTTGTGGTACGTACGTACAATGGAATATCACTCAGCAATGAAATCTATGTCATCAGGCCCGTCGCGGCATAATGAGTGGATTCAGGTACGATGATTCTAAGTGAAATAAGTCACACAGAAAATGAAACATCATAAGATATCACTACTACACGGAATGTAAACTTGGCTACACATGAACTGAATTACAAAACAGAACAGGGTCTCAAATTTAGAAAACCAACTTATGCTTGCTTAAGGGGAAAGGTGAGTTGGGGTGCTGCATAAAACCAGAGATAGAAATTAGCACAGATACCTTTCCATAAGCCAAATATGTAATAGTCAAGACCTACCCCTTGCTCAACGAAATGGACTAAACACCCCATATTCAACGCCTAGGAATACACCTGACTAGTAAGAATCTTCAAACCCATGGATTTATATGTCTCCGTAAGAGAATGAAGCGTGTGTACAGCGGCATGAATGCAGCAGAGAAAATCCGATAAATCCCATTATCAAAATGAATTACACAAACAAAACCCAAGGACAGTGAAATAGAGAGCAATTCTTAAATAATTCATTCAGGGCTTGTGATGCAACCTGGATTTACCACATCTACACCCAGAGCTGAGTGAGACATAAGCTTGGGCACTTCGGGCTGATAGCATTGGTGAGGTTCGATGAGCAAATGCAGACCCTTTGAAGTCAAACAGCATGGTACCCATTCCATGGGTCCCAACTCTCCAAGTTTAAGGGATTCTTCCTTCAGCTAAAACATGCATGGGAAAACCACAGTATGGTGCACCGTGTGACTGGCAAACGTTTTAAAATGCATCTCAGTTTTCGTCCCCTTTTACTTGGGTTCACCATTCCAGACCCTTTACGAACACTCTCCCCACTTGGAGAATCAGTGCCTTTAACCTCCTGTTGGGCACAGTTTGCAATTTCTGCGCAAGATGAAAAGGAATAGGGAGAACCAATGAGAGACTAGCTCTAGGTGTCTGCACGGGCAAATTTAACGCTCATTTCCCACCAGGAAGAGGAATTAACCAAAGGCTCAGCATGCCGTGCCGGAACCAGATTAGGGCCTGAAGCAATCCTGTGGGTTTGCGGCCAGCTCACAAGATAGCGAGTTGAAGAAAGGAGCTCAGGGGCACTGTAACTAACAAACCTGCAGTGTTACAAATGACAGCTATCGTCCAAAAATATATTGAAGGAAGGCTGCGAAGACGACTTGTAAGCGGGACAGATTTGCAGGAAAACGATTTCAGGGGGTAGACGGGAATTGCATTTAAAGCATAGGAAAAGAGGCAGAACGTCGACAATGATGCTCTTGGCCAAAAAGGGCGTATGCGTTTTTTCCTGATATTCAGGAAAAAACGCATACGCCCTTTTTGGCCAACCAAGCAAGCATGTTAAAGAAATCTGCACTACAATGAAGTCTCACTGCCCCCCGGTCAAAAGGGCCATCTGAAAAAAGTGTAAAATCCAGAAAGGCAGCACAGGCCATGGAGAACCGGGAGCCTTGTTATGCTGATGGGCGGGATGTAAATTGCCAACAGCCACTCTGGAGAAGTGTATGGTGTTTCCCGGAACACCGAAAAAACAAAGCTACGGAGCCTACGGCACTTCCACTTATGGTCCTATAGCTTAGGGAAATTAAAATCAAAAACACACAGCCACCCCAAAGTGTCGGACGGCTCTGTTTACAAGAACCTCGTCTACGGTACAACTTAAATATCCCAGAATGTGAAAAATGGATAAAGAAGTTGTGGTACATACGTACAATGGAATATCACTCAGCAATGAAATCTATGTCATCAGGCCCGTCGAGGCATAATGAGTGGATTCAGGTACGATGATTCTAAGTGAAATAAGTCACACAGAAAATGAAACATCATAAGATATCACTAATACACGGAATGTAAACTTGGCTACACATGAACTGACTTACAAAACAGAAAAGGGTCTCAAATTTAGAAAACCAACTTATGCTTGCTTAAGGGGAAAGGTGAGTTGGGGTGCTGCATAAAACCAGAGATAGAAATTAGCACAGATACCTTTCCATAAGCCAAATATGTAATAGTCAAGACCTACCCCTTGCTCAACGAAATGGACTAAACACCCCATATTCAACGCCTAGGAATACACCTGACTAGTAAGAATCTTCAAACCCATGGATTTATATGTCTCCGTAAGAGAATGAAGCGTGTGTACAGCGGCATGAATGCAGCAGAGAAAATCCGATAAATCCCATTATCAAAATGAATTACACAAACAAAACCCAAGGACAGTGAAATAGAGAGCAATTCTTAAATAATTCATTCAGGGCTTGTGATGCAACCTGGATTTACCACATCTACACCCAGAGCTGAGTGAGACATAAGCTTGGGCACTTCGGGCTGATAGCATTGGTGAGGTTCGATGAGCAAATGCAGTCCCTTTGAAGTCATACAGCATGGTACCCATTCCATGGGTCCCAACTCTCCAAGTTTCAGGGATTCTTCCTTCAGCTAAAACATGCATGGGCAACCCACAGTATGGTTCACCGTGTGACTGGCAAACGTTTTCAAATGCATCTCAGGTTTCGTCCCCTTTTACTCGGGTTCACCATTCCAGACCCTTTACGAACACTCTCCCCACTTGGAGAGTCAGTGCATTTAACCTCCTGTTGGGCACAGTTTGCAATTTCTGCGCAAGATGAAAAGGAATAGGGAGAACGAAAGAGAGACTAGCTCTAGGTGTCTGCACGGGCAAATTTAACGCTCATTTCCCACCAGGAAGAGGAAATAACCAAAGGCTCAGCATGCCGTGCCGGAACCAGATTAGGGCCTGAAGCAATCCTGTGGGTTTGCGGCCAGCTCACAAGATAGCGAGTTGAAGAAAGGAGCTCAGGGGCACTGTAGCTCACAAACCTGCCGAGTTATAAATGACAGCTATCGTCCAAAAATATATTGAAGGAAGGCTGCGAAGACGACTTGTAAGTGAGGCAGAATTGCAGGAAAACGATTTCAGGGGGTAGAAGGGAATTTCATTTAAAGCATAGGAAAAGAGGCAGAACGTCGACAGTGATGCTCTTGGCCAAAAAGTGCGTATGCGTTTTTTCCTGAATATATTCAGGAAAAAACGCATACGCCCTTTTTGGCTAACCAAGCAAGCATGTTAAAGAAATCTGCACTACAATGAAGTCTCACTGCCCCCCGGTCAAAAGGGCCATCTGAAAAAAGTGTAAAATCCAGAAAGGCAGCACAGGCCATGGAGAACAGGGAGCCTTGTTATGCTGATTGGCGGGATGTAAATTGCCAACAGCCACTCTGGAGAATTGTATGGTGTTTCCCAGAACACCGAAAAAACAAAGCTACGGAGCCTACGGCACTTCCACTTATGGTCCTATAGCTTAGGGAAATTAAAATCAAAAACACACAGCCACCCCAAAGTGTCGGACGGCTCTGTTTTCAAGAACCTCGTCTACGGTACAAGTTAAATATCCCAGAATGTGAAAAATGGATAAAGAAGTTGTGGTACGTACGTACAATGGAATATCACTCAGCAATGAAATCTATGTCATCAGGCCCGTCGCGGCATAATGAGTGGATTCAGGTACGATGATTCTTAGTGAAATAAGTCACACAGAAAATGAAACATCGTAAGATATCACTAATACACGGAATGTAAACTTGGCTACACATGAACTGAATTACAAAACAGAACAGGGTCTCAAATTTAGAAAACCAACTTATGCTTGCTTAAGGGGAAAGGTGAGTTGGGGTGCTGCATAAAACCAGAGATAGAAATTAGCACAGATACCTTTCCATAAGCCAAATATGTAATAGTCAAGACCTACCCCTTGCTCAACGAAATGGACTAAACACCCCATATTCAACGCCTAGGAATACACCTGACTAGTAAGAATCTTCAAACCCATGGATTTATATGTCTCCGTAAGAGAATGAAGCGTGTGTACAGCGGCATGAATGCAGCAGAGAAAATCCGATAAATCCCATTATCAAAATGAATTACACAAACAAAACCCAAGGACAGTGAAATAGAGAGCAATTCTTAAATAATTCATTCAGGGCTTGTGATGCAACCTGGATTTACCACATGTACACCCAGAGCTGAGTGAGACATAAGGTTGGGCACTTCGGGCTGATAGCATTGGTGAGGTTCGATGAGCAAATGCAGACCCTTTGAAGTCATACAGCATGGTACCCATTCCATGGGTCCCAACTCTCCAAGTTTAAGGGATTCTTCCTTCAGCTAAAACATGCATGGGAAACCCACAGTATGGTGCACCGTGTGACTGGCAAACGTTTTCAAATGCATCTCAGGTTTCGTCCCCTTTTACTCGGGTTCACCATTCCAGACCCTTTACGAACACTCTCCCCATTTGGAGAGTCAGTGCCTTTAACCTCCTGTTGGGCACAGTTTGCAATTTCTGTGCAAGATGAAAAGGAATAGGGAGAACGAATGAGAGACTAGCTCTAGGTGTCTGCAAGGGCAAATTTAACGCTCATTTCCCACCAGGAAGAGGAATTAACCAAAGGCTCAGCATGCCGTGCCGGAACCAGATTAGGGCCTGAGGCAATCCTGTGGGTTTGCGGCCAGCTCACAAGATAGCGAGTTGAAGAAAGGAGCTCAGGGGCACTGTAACTCACAAACCTGCAGAGTTATAAATGACAGCTATCGTCCAAAAATATATTGAAGGAAGGCTGCGAAGACGACTTGTAAGCGGGACAGATTTGCAGGAAAACGATTTCAGGGGGTAGACGGGAATTGCATTTAAAGCATAGGAAAAGAGGCAGAACGTCGACAATGATGCTCTTGGCCAAAAAGCGCGTATGCGTTTTTTCCTGAATATATTCAGGAAAAAACGCATACGCCCTTTTTGGCCAACCAAGCAAGCATGTTAAAGAAATCTGCACTACAATGAAGACTCACTGCCCCCCGGTCAAAAGGGCCATCTGAAAAAAGTGTAAAATCCAGAAAGGCAGCACAGGCCATGGAGAACAGGGAGCCTTGTTATGCTGATGGGCGGGATGTAAATTGCCAACAGCCACTCTGGAGAAGTGTATGGTGTTTCCCGGAACACCGAAAAAACAAAGCTACGGAGCCTACGGCACTTCCACTTATGGTCCTATAGCTTAGGGAAATTAAAATCAAAAACACACAGCCACCCCAAAGTGTCGGACGGCTCTGTTTACAAGAACCTCGTCTACGGTACAAGTTAAATATCCCAGAATGTGAAAAATGGATAAAGAAGTTGTGGTACGTACGTACAATGGAATATCACTCAGCAATGAAATCTATGTCATCAGGCTCGTCGCGGCATAATGAGTGGATTCAGGTACGATGATTCTAAGTGAAATAAGTCACACAGAAAATGAAACATCATAAGATATCACTACTACACGGAATGTAAACTTGGCTACACATGAACTGAATTACAAAATAGAACAGGGTCTCAAATTTAGAAAACCAACTTATGCTTGCTTAAGGGGAAAGGTGAGTTGGGGTGCTGCATAAAACCAGAGATAGAAATTAGCACAGATACCTTTCCATAAGCCAAATATGTAATAGTCAAGACCTACCCCTTGCTCAACGAAATGGACTAAACACCCCATATTCAACGCCTAGGAATACACCTGACTAGTAAGAATCTTCAAACCCATGGATTTATATGTCTCCGTAAGAGAATGAAGCGTGTGTACAGCGGCATGAATGCAGCAGAGAAAATCCGATAAATCCCATTATCAAAATGAATTACACAAACAAAACCCAAGGACAGTGAAATAGAGAGCAATTCTTAAATAATTCATTCAGGGCTTGTGATGCAACCTGGATTTACCACATGTACACCCAGAGCTGAGTGAGACATAAGGTTGGGCACTTCGAGCTGATAGCATTGGTGAGGTTCGATGAGCAAATGCAGACCCTTTGAAGTCATACAGCATGGTACCCATTCCATGGGTCCCAACTCTCCAAGTTTAAGGGATTCTTCCTTCAGCTAAAACATGCATGGGAAACCCACAGTATGGTTCACCGTGTGACTGGCAAACGTTTTCAAATGCATCTCAGTTTTCGTCCCCTTTTACTCGGGTTCACCATTCCAGACCCTTTACGAACACTCTCCCCACTTGGAGAGTCAGTGCCTTTAACCTCCTGTTGGGCACAGTTTGCAATTTCTGCGCAAGATGAAAAGGAATAGGGAGAACCAATGAGAGACTAGCTCTAGGTGTCTGCACGGGCAAATTTAACGCTCATTTCACACCAGGAAGAGGAATTAACCAAAGGCTCAGCATGCCGTGCCGGAACCAGATTAGGGCCTGAAGCAATCCTGTGGGTTTGCGGCCAGCTCACAAGATAGCGAGTTGAAGAAAGGAGCTCAGGGGCACTGTAACTCACAAACCTGCAGAGTTATAAATGACAGCTATTGTCCAAAAATATATTGAAGGAAGGCTGCGAAGACGACTTGTAAGGGGGACAGATTTGCAGGAAAACGATTTCAGGGGGTAGACGGGAATTGCATTTAAAGCATAGGAATAGAGGCAGAACGTCGACAGTGATGCTCTTGGCGAAAAAGGGCGTATGCGTTTTTCCCTGAATATATTCAGGAAAAAACGCATACGCCCTTTTTGGCCCACCAAGCAAGCATGTTAAAGAAATCTGCACTACAATGAAGGCTCACTGCCCCCCGGTCAAAAGGGCCATCTGAAAAAAGTGTAAAATCCAGAAAGTCAGCACAGGCCATGGAGAACAGGGAGCCTTGTTATGCTGATGGGCGGGATGTAAATTGCCAACAGCCACTCTGGAGAAGTGTATGGTGCTTCCCGGAACACGGAAAAAACAAAGCTACGGAGCCTACGGCACTTCCACTTATGGTCCTATAGCTTAGGGAAATTAAAATCAAAAACACACAGCCACCCCAAAGTGTCGGACGGCTCTGTTTACAAGAACCTCGTCTACGGTACAAGTTAAATATCCCAGAATGTGAAAAATGGATAAAGAAGTTGTGGTACGTACGTACAATGGAATATCACTCAGCAATGAAATCTATGTCATCAGGCCCGTCGCGGCATAATGAGTGGATTCAGGTACGATGATTCTTAGTGAAATAAGTCACACAGAAAATGAAACATCGTAAGATATCACTAATACACGGAATGTAAACTTGGCTACACATGAACTGAATTACAAAACAGAACAGGGTCTCAAATTTAGAAAACCAACTTATGCTTGCTTAAGGGGAAAGGTGAGTTGGGGTGCTGCATAAAACCAGAGATAGAAATTAGCACAGATACCTTTCCATAAGCCAAATATGTAATAGTCAAGACCTACCCCTTGCTCAACGAAATGGACTAAACACCCCATATTCAACGCCTAGGAATACACCTGACTAGTAAGAATCTTCAAACCCATGGATTTATATGTCTCCGTAAGAGAATGAAGCGTGTGTACAGCGGCATGAATGCAGCAGAGAAAATCCGATAAATCCCATTAACAAAATGAATTACACAAACAAAACCCAAGGACAGTGAAATAGAGAGCAATTCTTAAATAATTCATTCAGGGCTTGTGATGCAACCTGGATTTACCACATCTACACCCAGAGCTGAGTGAGACATAAGGTTGGGCACTTCGGGCTGATAGCATTGGTGAGGTTCGATGAGCAAATGCAGACCCTTTGAAGTCATACAGCATGGTACCCATTCCATGGGTCCCAACTCTCCAAGTTTAAGGGATTCCTCCTTCAGCTAAAACATGCATGGGAAACCCACAGTATGGTGCACCGTGTGACTGGCAAACGTTTTCAAATGCATCTCAGGTTTCGTCCCCTTTTACTCGGGTTCACCATTCCATACCCTTTACGAACACTCTCCCCACTTGGAGAGTCAGTGCCTTTAACCTCCTGTTGGGCACAGTTTGCAATTTCTGCGCAAGATGAAAAGGAATAGGGAGAACGAATGAGAGACTAGCTCTAGGTGTCTGCACGGGCAAATTTAACGCTCATTTCCCACCAGGAAGAGGAATTAACCAAAGGCTCAGCATGCCGTGCCTGAACCAGATTAGGGCCTGAAGCAATCCTGTGGGTTTGCCGCCAGCTCACAAGATAGCGAGTTGAAGAAAGGAGCTCAGGGGCACTGTAACTCACAAACCTGCAGAGTTATAAATGACAGCTATCGTCCAAAAATATATTGAAGGAAGGCTGCGAAGACGACTTGTAAGCGGGACAGATTTGCAGGAAAACGATTTCAGGGGGTAGACGGGAATTTCATTTAAAGCATAGGAAAAGAGGCAGAACGTCGACAATGATGCTCTTGGCCAAAAAGGGCGTATGCGTTTTTTCCTGAATATATTCAGGAAAAAACGCATACGCCCTTTTTGGCCAACGAAGCAAGCATGTTAAAGAAATCTGCACTACAATGAAGTCTCACTGCCCCCCGGTCAAAAGGGCCATCTGAAAAAAGTGTAAAATCCAGAAAGGCAGCACAGGCCATGGAGAACAGGGAGCCTTGTTATGCTGATGGGCGGGATGTAAATTGCCAACAGCCACTCTGGAGAAGTGTATGGTGTTTCCCGAAACACCAAAAAAACAAAGCTACGGAGCCTACGGCACTTCCACTTATGGTCCTATAGCTTAGGGAAATTAAAATCAAAAACACACAGCCACCCCAAAGTGTCGGACGGCTCTGTTTACAAGAACCTCGTCTACGGTACAAGTTAAATATCCCAGAATGTGAAAAATGGATAAAGAAGTTGTGGTACGTACGTACAATGGAATATCACTCAGCAATGAAATCTATGTCATCAGGCCCGTCGCGGCATAATGAGTGGATTCAGGTACGATGATTCTTAGTGAAATAAGTCACACAGAAAATGAAACATCGTAAGATATCACTAATACACGGAATGTAAACTTGGCTACACATGAACTGAATTACAAAACAGAACAGGGTCTCAAATTTAGAAAACCAACTTATGCTTGCTTAAGGGGAAAGGTGAGTTGGGGTGCTGCATAAAACCAGAGATAGAAATTAGCACAGATACCTTTCCATAAGCCAAATATGTAATAGTCAAGACCTACCCCTTGCTCAACGAAATGGACTAAACACCCCATATTCAACGCCTAGGAATACACCTGACTAGTAAGAATCTTCAAACCCATGGATTTATATGTCTCCGTAAGAGAATGAAGCGTGTGTACAGCGGCATGAATGCAGCAGAGAAAATCCGATAAATCCCATTAACAAAATGAATTACACAAACAAAACCCAAGGACAGTGAAATAGAGAGCAATTCTTAAATAATTCATTCAGGGCTTGTGATGCAACCTGGATTTACCACATCTACACCCAGAGCTGAGTGAGACATAAGGTTGGGCACTTCGGGCTGATAGCATTGGTGAGGTTCGATGAGCAAATGCAGACCCTTTGAAGTCATACAGCTTGGTACCCATTCCATGGGTCCCAACTCTCCAAGTTTAAGGGATTCCTCCTTCAGCTAAAACATGCATGGGAAACCCACAGTATGGTGCACCGTGTGACTGGCAAACGTTTTCAAATGCATCTCAGGTTTCGTCCCCTTTTACTCGGGTTCACCATTCCATACCCTTTACGAACACTCTCCCCACTTGGAGAGTCAGTGCCTTTAACCTCCTGTTGGGCACAGTTTGCAATTTCTGCGCAAGATGAAAAGGAATAGGGAGAACGAATGAGAGACTAGCTCTAGGTGTCTGCACGGGCAAATTTAACGCTCATTTCCCACCAGGAAGAGGAATTAACCAAAGGCTCAGCATGCCGTGCCTGAACCAGATTAGGGCCTGAAGCAATCCTGTGGGTTTGCCGCCAGCTCACAAGATAGCGAGTTGAAGAAAGGAGCTCAGGGGCACTGTAACTCACAAACCTGCAGAGTTATAAATGACAGCTATCGTCCAAAAATATATTGAAGGAAGGCTGCGAAGACGACTTGTAAGCGGGACAGATTTGCAGGAAAACGATTTCAGGGGGTAGACGGGAATTTCATTTAAAGCATAGGAAAAGAGGCAGAACGTCGACAATGATGCTCTTGGCCAAAAAGTGCGTATGCGTTTTTTCCTGAATATATTCAGGAAAAAACGCATACGCCCTTTTTGGCCAACGAAGCAAGCATGTTAAAGAAATCTGCACTACAATGAAGTCTCACTGCCCCCCGGTCAAAAGGGCCATCTGAAAAAAGTGTAAAATCCAGAAAGGCAGCACAGGCCATGGAGAACAGGGAGCCTTGTTATGCTGATGGGCGGGATGTAAATTGCCAACAGCCACTCTGGAGAAGTGTATGGTGTTTCCCGAAACACCAAAAAAACAAAGCTACGGAGCCTACGGCACTTCCACTTATGGTCCTATAGCTTAGGGAAATTAAAATCAAAAACACACAGCCACCCCAAAGTGTCGGACGGCTCTGTTTACAAGAACCTCGTCTACGGTACAACTTAAATATCCCAGAATGTGAAAAATGGATAAAGAAGTTGTGGTACATACGTACAATGGAATATCACTCAGCAATGAAATCTATGTCATCAGGCCCGTCGAGGCATAAGGAGTGGATTCAGGTACGATGATTCTAAGTGAAATAAGTCACACAGAAAATGAAACATCATAAGATATCACTAATACACGGAATGTAAACTTGGCTACACATGAACTGAATTACAAAACAGAAAAGGGTCTCAGATTTAGAAAACCAACTTATGCTTGCTTAAAGGGAAAGGTGAGTTGGGGTGCTGCATAAAACCAGAGATAGAAATTAGCACAGATACCTTTCCATAAGCCAAATATGTAATAGTCAAGACCTACCCCTTGCTCAACGAAATGGACTAAACACCCCATATTCAACGCCTAGGAATACACCTGACTAGTAAGAATCTTCAAACCCATGGATTTATATGTCTCCGTAAGAGAATGAAGCGTGTGTACAGCGGCATGAATGCAGCAGAGAAAATCCGATAAATCCCATTATCAAAATGAATTACACAAACAAAACCCAAGGACAGTGAAACAGAGAGCAATTCTTAAATAATTCATTCAGGGCTTGTGATGCAACCTAGATTTACCACATCTACACCCAGAGCTGAGTGAGACATAAGCTTGGGCACTTCGGGCTGATAGCATTGGTGAGGTTCGATGAGCAAATGCAGACCCTTTGAAGTCATACAGCATGGTACCCATTCCATGGGTCCCAACTCTCCAAGTTTCAGGGATTCTTCCTTCAGCTAAAACATGCATGGGAAACCCACAGTATGGTGCACCGTGTGACTGGCAAACGTTTTCAAATGCATCTCAGGTTTCGTCCCCTTTTACTCGGGTTCACCATTCCAGACCCTTTACGAACACTCTCCCCACTTGGAGAGTCAGTGCATTTAACCTCCTGTTGGGCACAGTTTGCAATTTCTGCGCAAGATGAAAAGGAATAGGGAGAACGAATGAGAGACTAGCTCTAGGTGTCTGCACGGGCAAATTTAACGCTCATTTCCCACCAGGAAGAGGAAATAACCAAAGGCTCAGCATGCCGTGCCGGAACCAGATTAGGGCCTGAAGCAATCCTGTGGGTTTGCGGCCAGCTCACAAGATAGCGAGTTGAAGAAAGGAGCTCAGGGGCACTGTAGCTCACAAAGCTGCCGAGTTATAAATGACAGCTATCGTCCAAAAATATATTGAAGGAAGGCTGCGAAGACGACTTGTAAGTGAGGCAGAATTGCAGGAAAACGATTTCAGGGGGTAGAAGGGAATTGCATTTAAAGCATAGGAAAAGAGGCAGAACGTCGACAGTGATGCTCTTGGCCAAAAAGTGCGTATGCGTTTTTTCCTGAATATATTCAGGAAAAAACGCATACGCCCTTTTTGGCTAACCAAGCAAGCATGTTAAAGAAATCTGCACTACAATGAAGTCTCACTGCCCCCCGGTCAAAAGGGCCATCTTAAAAAAGTGTAAAATCCAGAAAGGCAGCACAGGCCATGGAGAACAGCGAGCCTTGTTATGCTGATGGGCGGGATGTAAATTGCCAACAGCCACTCTGGAGAAGTGTATGGTGTTTCCCGGAACACCGAAAAAACAAAGCTACGGAGCCTACGGCACTTCCACTTATGGTCCTATAGCTTAGGGAAATTAAAATCAAAAACACACAGCCACCCCAAAGTGTCGGACGGCTCTGTTTACAAGAACCTCGTCTACGGTACAAGTTAAATATCCCAGAATGTGAAAAATGGATAAAGAAGTTGTGGTACGTACGTACAATGGAATATCACTCAGCAATGAAATCTATGTCATCAGGCCCGTCGCGGCATAATGAGTGGATTCAGGTACGATGATTCTAAGTGAAATAAGTCACACAGAAAATGAAACATCATAAGATATCACTACTACACGGAATGTAAACTTGGCTACACATGAACTGAATTACAAAACAGAACAGGGTCTCAAATTTAGAAAACCAACTTATGCTTGCTTAAGGGGAAAGGTGAGTTGGGGTGCTGCATAAAACCAGAGATAGAAATTAGCACAGATACCTTTCCATAAGCCAAATATGTAATAGTCAAGACCTACCCCTTGCTCAACGAAATGGACTAAACACCCCATATTCAACGCCTAGGAATACACCTGACTAGTAAGAATCTTCAAACCCATGGATTTATATGTCTCCGTAAGAGAATGAAGCGTGTGTACAGCGGCATGAATGCAGCAGAGAAAATCCGATAAATCCCATTATCAAAATGAATTACACAAACAAAACCCAAAGACAGTGAAATAGAGAGCAATTCTTAAATAATTCATTCAGGGCTTGTGATGCAACCTGGATTTACCACATCTACACCCAGAGCTGAGTGAGACATAAGCTTGGGCACTTCGGGCTGATAGCATTGGTGAGGTTCGATGAGCAAATGCAGACCCTTTGAAGTCAAACAGCATGGTACCCATTCCATGGGTCCCAACTCTCCAAGTTTAAGGGATTCTTCCTTCAGCTAAAACATGCATGGGAAAACCACAGTATGGTGCACCATGTGACTGGCAAACGTTTTCAAATGCATCTCAGTTTTCGTCCCCTTTTACTCGGGTTCACCATTCCAGACCCTTTACGAACACTCTCCCCACTTGGAGAGTCAGTGCCTTTAACCTCCTGTTGGGCACAGTTTGCAATTTCTGCGCAAGATGAAAAGGAATAGGGAGAACCAATGAGAGACTAGCTCTAGGTGTCTGCACGGGCAAATTTAACGCTCATTTCCCACCAGGAGGAGGAATTAACCAAAGGCTCAGCATGCCGTGCCTGAACCAGATTAGGGCCTGACAATCGTGCGGGTTTGCAGCCAGCTCACAAGATAGCGAGTTGAAGAAAGGAGCTCAGGGGCACTGTAACTCACAAACCTGCAGAGTAATAAATGACAGCTATCGTCCAAAAATATATTGAAGGAGGTCTGCAAAGACGACTTGTAAGTGGGACAGATTTGCAGGAAAACGATTTCAGGGGGTAGACGGGAATTGCATTTAAAGCATAGGAAAAGAGGCAGAACGTCGACAATGATGCTCTTGGCCAAAAAGGGCGTATGCGTTTTTTCCTGAATATATTCAGGAAAAAACGCATACGCCCTTTTTGGCCAACCAAGCAAGCATGTTAAAGAAATCTGCACTACAATGAAGTCTCACTGCCCCCCGGTCAAAAGGGCCATCTGAAAAAAGTGTAAAATCCAGAAATGCAGCACAGGCCATGGAGAACAGGGAGCCTTGCTATGTTGATGGGTGGGATGTAAATTGCCAACAGCCACTCTGGAGAAGTGTATGGTGATTCCTGGAACACCTAAAAAACAAAGCAACGAAGCCTACGGCACTTCCACTTATGGTCCTATAGCTTAGGGAAATTAAAATCAAAAACACACAAACACCCCAAAGTTTCGGACGGCTCTGTTTACAAGAACCTCGTCTACGGTACAAGGTAAATATCCCAGAATGTGAAAAATGGATAAAGTAGTAGTGGTACCTACATACAATGGAATATCACTCAGCAATGAAATCTATGTCATCAGGCCCGTCGCGGCATAATGAGTGGTTTCATGTACGAAGATTCTAAGTGAAATAAGTCACACAGAAAATGAAACATCATAAGATATCACTAATACACGGAATGTAAACTTGGCTGCACATGACCTGAATTACAAAACAGAACAGGCTCTCAAATTTAGAAAAACAACTTATGCTTGCTTAAGGGGAAAGGTGAGTTGGGGTGCTGCATAAAACCAGACATAGAAATTAGCACAGATACCATTCCATAAGTCAAATATGTAATAGTCAAGACCTACCCCTTGTTCAACGAAATGGGCTAAACACCCTATATTCAACGCCTAGGAATACACCTGACTATTAAGAATCTTCAAACCCATGGATTTATATGTCTTCATAAGAGAATCAAGCGTGTGTACAGCTGCATGAAGGCAGCAGAGAAAATCCGATAAATCCCATTATCAAAATGAATTACAAAAACAAAACACAATGACAGTGAAATAGAGAGCAATTCTTAAATAATTCATTCAGGGTTTGTGATGCAACCTGGATTTACCTGATCTACACCCAGAGCTGTGTGAGACATAAGGTTGGACACTTCGGGCTGATAGCATTGGTGAGGTTCGATGAGCAAATGCAGACCATTTGAAGTCATACTTCATGGTACCCATTCCATGGGTCCCAACTCTCCAGGTTTAAGCGATTCTTCCTTCAGCTAAAACATGCATGGGAAACCCACAGTATGGTGCACCGTGTGACCGGGAAACGTTTTCAAATGCATCTCAGTTTTCGTCCCCTTTTACTCGGGTTCACAATTCCAGACCCTTTACTAACACTCTCCCCACTTGGAGAGTCAGTGCCTTTAACCTGCTGTTTGGCACACTTTGCAATTTCTGCACAAGATGAAAAGGAATAGGGAGAACCAATGAGAGACTAGCTGTAGGTTTCTGCACCGGCAAATTTAACGCTCATTTCCCACCAGGAAGAGGAATTAACCAAATGCTCAGCATTTCATGCCGCAACAAAATTAGGGCCTGAAGCAATCCTGCGGGTTGGCGGCCAGCTCACAAGAAAGCGATTTGAAGAAAGGAGTTCAGGGGCACTGTAATTCACAAAGCTGCAGAGTTATAAATGACAGCTACCGTCCAAAATTATATTGAAGGAAGGCTGCGAAGAGGACTTGAAATCGGGGCAGAATTGCAGGAAAACGATTTCAGGGGGTAGACTGGAATTGCATTTAAAGCATAGGAAAAGAGGTAGAACGTCCAAAATGATGCACTTGGCCAAAAAGTGTGTATGCGTTTTTTCCTGAATATATTCAGAAAAAATGCATACGCACTTTTTGGCCAACCAAGCAAGCATGTTAAAGAAATCTGCACTACAATGAAGTCTCACTGCCCCCCGGTCAAAAGGGCCATGAGAAAAAAGTGTAAAATCCAGAAAGGCAGCACAGGCCATGGAGAACAGGGAGCCTTGTTATGCTGATGGGTGGGATGTAAATTACCAACAGCCACTTTGGAGAAGTGTATGGTGTTTCCTGAAACACCTAAAAAACAAAGCAACGGAGCCTATGGCACTTCCACTTATGGTCCTATAGCTTAGGGAAATTAAAATCAATATCACACAGCCACCCCAAAGTTTCGGACGGCTCTCTTCACAAGAACCTCATCTACGGTACAAGTTAAATATCCCAGAAAGCGAAAAGTGGATAAAGAAATTGTGGTACGTACGTACAATGGAATATCACTCACCAATGAAATCTATGTCATCAGGCCCGTTGTGGCATAAAGAGTGGATTCAGGTACGATGATTCTAAGTGAAATAAGTCACACAGAAAATGAAACATCATAAAATATCACTAATAAACGGAATGTAATCTTGGCTACACATGAACTGAATTACAAAACAGAACAGGGTCTCAAATTTAGAAAACCAACTTATGCTTGCTTAAGGGGAAAGGTGAGTTGGGGTGCTGCATAAAACCAGAGATAGAAATTAGCACAGATACAATTCCATACGTCAAATATGTAATAGTCAAGACCTACCCCTTGCTCAACGAAATGGGCTAAACACCACATATTCAACGCCTAGGAATACACCTGACTAGTAAGAATCTTCAAACCCATGGATTTATATGTCTCCGTAAGAGAATGAAGCGTGTGTACAGCGGCATGAATGCAGGAGAGATAATCCGATAAATCCCATTATCAAAATGAATTACAAAAACAAAACACAAGGACAGTGAAATAGAGAGCAATTCTTAAATAATTCATTCAGGGCTTGTGATGCAACCTGGATTTACCTCATCTACACCCAGACCTGAGTGAGACATGAGGTTGGACACTTCGGGCTGATAGCATTGGTGAGGTTCGATGAGCAAATGCAGACCATTTGAAGTCATACTGCATGGTACCCATTCCAAGGGTCCCAACTCTCCAGGTTTAAGCGATTCTTCCTTCAGCTAAAACATGCATGGGAAACCCACAGTATGGTGCACCGTGTGACCGGGAAACGTTTTCAAATGCATATCAGTTTTCGTCCCCTTTTACTCGGGTTCACAATTCCAGACCCTTTACTAACACGCTCCCCACTTGGAGAGTCAGTGCCTTTAACCTCCTGTTTGGCACAGTTTGCAATTTCTGCGCAAGATGAACAGGAATAGGGAGAACCAATGAGAGACTAGCTGTAGGTGTCTGCACGGGCAAATTTAACGCTCATTTCCCACCAGGAAGAGGAATTAACCAAAGGCTCAGCATGCCGTGCCGCAACAAGATTGGGGCCTGAAGCAATCCTGCGGGTTTGCGGCCAGCTCAAAAGAAAGCGATTTGAAGAAAGGAGCTCAGGGGCACTGTAATTCACAAACATGCAGAGTTATAAATGACAGCTATCGTCCAAAAATATATTGAAGGAAGGCTGCGAAGAGGACTTGAAAGCGGGGCAGAATTGCAGGAAAACGATTTCAGGGGGTAGACGGGAATTGCATTTAAAGCATAGGAAAAGAGGCAGAACGTCGACAATGATGCTCTTGGCCAAAAAGGGCGTATGCGTTTTTTCCTGAATATATTCAGGAAAAAACGCATACGCCCTTTTTGGCCAACCAAGCAAGCATGTTAAAGAAATCTGCACTACAATGAAGTCTCACTGCCCCCCGGTCAAAAGGGCCATCTGAAAAAAGTGTAAACTCCAGAAAGGCAGCACAGGCCATGGAGAACAGGGAGCCTTGTTATGCTGATGGGCGGGATGTAAATTGCCAACAGCCACTCTGGAGAAGTGTATGGTGTTTCACGGAACACCGAAAAAACAAAGCTACGGAGCCTACGGCACTTCCACTTATGGTCCTATAGCTTAGGAAAATTAAAATCAAAAACACACAGCCACCCAAAAGTCTCGGGCGGCTCTGTTTACAAGAACCTCGTCTACCGTACAAGTTAAATATCCCAGAATGTGAAAAATGGATAAAGAAGTTGTGGTACGTACGTACAATGATATAACACAGCGCTGAAATCTATGTCATCAGGCCCGTCGCGGCATAATGAGTGGATTCAGGTACGATGATTCTAAGTGAAATAAGTCACACAGAAAATGAAACATCATAAGATATCACTACTACACGGAATGTAAACTTGGCTACACATGAACTGAATTACAAAACAGAACAGGGTCTCAAATTTAGAAAACCAACTTATGCTTGCTTAAGGGGAAAGGTGAGTTGGGGTGCTGCATAAAACCAGAGATAGAAATTAGCACAGATACCTTTCCATAAGCCAAATATGTAATAGTCAAGACCTACCCCTTGCTCAACGAAATGGACTAAACACCCCATATTCAACGCCTAGGAATACACCTGACTAGTAAGAATCTTCAAACCCATGGATTTATATGTCTCCGTAAGAGAATGAAGCGTGTGTACAGCGGCATGAATGCAGCAGAGAAAATCCGATAAATCCCATTATCAAAATGAATTACACAAACAAAACACAAGGACAGTGAAATAGAGAGCAATTCTTAAATAATTCATTCAGGGCTTGTGATGCAACCTGGATTTACCTCATCTACACCCAGACCTGAGTAAGACATGAGGTTGGACACTTCGGGCTGATAGCATTGGTGAGGTTCGATGAGCAAATGCAGACCCTTTGAAGTCATACAGCATGGTACCCATTCCATGGGTCCCAACTCTCCAGGTTTAAGCGATTCTTCCTTCAGCTAAAACATGCATGGGAAACCCACAGTATGGTGCACCGTGTGACTGGCAAACGTTTTCAAATGCATCTCAGTTTTCGTCCCCTTTTACTCGGGTTCACCATTCCAGACCCTTTACGAACACTCTCCCCACTTGGAGAGTCAGTGCCTTTAACCTCCTGTTGGGCACAGTTTGCAATTTCTGCGCAAGATGAAAAGGAATAGGGAGAACCAATGAGAGACTAGCTCTAGGTGTCTGCACGGGCAAATTTAACGCTCATTTCCCACCAGGAAGAGGAATTAACCAAAGGCTCAGCATGCCGTGCCGGAACCAGATTAGGGCCTGAGGCAATCCTGTGGGTTTGCCGCCAGCTCACAAGATAGCGAGTTGAAGAAAGGAGCTCAGGGGCACTGTAACTCACAAACCTGCAGAGTTATAAATGACAGCTATCGTCAAAAAATATATTGAAGGAAGGCTGCGAAGAGGACTTGAAAGCGGGGCAGAATTGCAGGAAAACTATTTCTGGGTGTAGACTGCAATTGCATTTAAAGCATAGGAAAAGAGGCAGAATGTCCACAATGATGCACTTGGCCAAAAAGGGCGTATGCGTTTTTTCCTGAATATATTCAGGAAAAAACGCATACGGCCTTTCTGGCCAACCAAGCATGCATGTTAAATAAATCTGCACTACAATGAAGTCTCACTGCCCCTAGGTCAAAAGGGCCATCTGAAAAAAGTGTAAAATCCAGAAAGGCAGCACAGGCCATGGAGAACAGGGAGCCTTGTTATGCTGATGGGCGGGATGTAAATTGCCAACAGCCACTCTGGAGAAGTGTATGGTGTTTCACGGAACACCGAAAAAACAAAGCTACGGAGCCTACGGCACTTCCACTTATGGTCCTATAGCTTAGGAAAATTAAAATCAAAAACACACAGCCACCCAAAAGTCTCGGGCGGCTCTGTTTACAAGAACCTCGTATACCATACAAGTTAAATATCCCAGAATGTGAAAAATGGATAAAGAAGTTGTGGTACGTACGTACAATGGAATATCACTCAGCAATGAAATCTATGTCATCAGGCCCGTCGCGGCATAATGAGTGGATTCAGGTACGATGATTCTAAGTGAAATAAGTCACACAGAAAATGAAATATCATAAGATATCACTACTACACGGAATGTAAACTTGGCTACACATGAACTGAATTACAAAACAGAACAGGGTCTCAAATTTAGAAAACCAACTTATGCTTGCTTAAGGGGAAAGGTGAGTTGGGGTGCTGCATAAAACCAGAGATAGAAATTAGCACAGATACCTTTCCATAAGCCAAATATGTAATAGTCAAGACCTACCCCTTGCTCAACGAAATGGACTAAACACCCCATATTCAACGCCTAGGAATACACCTGACTAGTAAGAATCTTCAAACCCATGGATTTATATGTCTCCGTAAGAGAATGAAGCGTGTGTACAGCGGCATGAATGCAGCAGAGAAAATCCGATAAATCCCATTATCAAAATGAATTAAAAAAACAAAACACAATGACAGTGAAATAGAAAGCAATTCTTAAATAATTCATTCAGGGCTTGTGATGCAACCTGGATTTACCTCATCTACACCCAGAGCTGAGTGAGACATAAGGTTGGACACTTCGGGCTGATAGCATTGGTGAGGTTCGATGAGCAAATGCAGACCATTTGAAGTCATACTTCATGGTACCCATTCCATGGGTCCCAACTCTCCAGGTTTAAGCGATTCTTCCTTCAGCTAAAACATGCATGGGAAACCCACAGTATGGTGCACCGTGTGACCGGGAAACGTTTTCAAATGCATCTCAGTTTTCGTCCCCTTTTACTCGGGTTCACAATTCCAGACCCTTTACTAACACTCTCCCCACTTGGAGAGTCAGTGCCTTTAACCTGCTGTTTGGCACACTTTGCAATTTCTGCACAAGATGAAAAGGAATAGGGAGAACCAATGAGAGACTAGCTGTAGGTTTCTGCACCGGCAAATTAAACGCTCATTTCCCACCAGGAAGAGGAATTAACCAAATGCTCAGCATTTCATGCCGCAACAAGATTAGGGCCTGAAGCAATCTTGCGGGTTGGCGGCCAGCTCACAAGAAAGCGATTTGAAGAAAGGAGTTCAGGGGCACTGTAATTCACAAAGCTGCAGAGTTATAAATGACAGCTACCGTCCAAAAATATATTGAAGGAAGGCTGCGAAGAGGACTTGAAATCGGGGCAGAATTGCAGGAAAATGATTTCAGGGGGTAGACTGGAATTGCATTTAAAGCATAGGAAAAGAGGTAGAACGTCCACAATGATGCACTTGGCCAAAAAGGGCGTATGCGTTTTTTCCTGAATATATTCAGAAAAAATGCATACGCTCTTTTTGGCCAACCAAGCAAGCATGTTAAAGAAATCTGCACTACAATGAAGTCTCACTGCCCCCCGGTCAAAAGGGCCATGAGAAAAAAGTGTAAAATCCAGAAAGGCAGCACAGGCCATGGAGAACAGGGAGCCTTGTTATGCTGATGGGTGGGATGTAAATTACCAACAACCACTTTGGAGAAGTGTATGGTGTTTCCTGAAACACCTAAAAAACAAAGCAACGGAGCCTATGGCCCTTCCACTTATGGTCCTATAGCTTAGGGAAATTAAAATCAAAATCACACAGCCACCCCAAGTTTCAGAAGGCTCTCTTCACAAGAACCTCGTCTATGGTACAAGTTAAATATCCCAGAAAGCGGAAAGTGGATAAAGAAATTGTGGTACGTACGTACAATGGAATATCACTCACCAATGAAATCTATGTCATCAGGCCCGTTGTGGCATAAAGAGTGGATTCAGGTACGATGATTCTAAGTGAAATAAGTCACACAGAAAATGAAACATCATAAAATATCACTAATAAACGGAATGTAATCTTGGCTACACATGAACTGAATTACAAAACAGAACAGGTTCTCAAGTTGAGAAAACCAATTATGTTTGCTTAAGGGGAAAGGTGAGTTGGGTTTCTGCACACAACCACAGATAGAAATTAGAACAGATACAATTCCATACGTCAAATATGTAATACTCATAACCTACCCCTTGCTCAACGAAATGGGCTAAACACCCTATATTCAACGCCTAGGAATACACCTGACTAGTAAGAATCTTCAAACCCATGGATTTATATGTCTCCATAAGAGAATCAAGCGTGTGTACAGCTGCATGAAGGCAGCAGAGATAATCCGATAAATCCCATTATCAAAATGAATTACAAAAACAAAACACAATGACAGTGAAATAGAGAGCAATTCTTAAATAATTCATTCAGGGCTTGTGATGCAACCTGGATTTATCTCATTTACACCCAGACCTGAGTGAGACATGAGGTTGGACACTTCGGGATGATAGCATTGGTGAGGTTCGATGAGCAAATGCAGACCATTTGAAGTCATACTGCATGGTACCCATTCCAAGGGTCCCAACTCTCCAGGTTTAAGCGATTCTTCCTTCAGCTAAAACATGCATGGGAAACCCACAGTATGGTGCACCGTGTGACTGGCAAACGTTTTCAAATGCATATCAGTTTTCGTCCCCTTTTACTCGGGTTCACAATTCAAGACCCTTTACCAAAACTCACCCCACTTGGAGAGTCAGTGCCTTTAACCTGCTGTTTGGCACAGTTTACAATTTCTGTGCAAGATGAACAGGAATAGGGAGAACCAATGAGAGACTAGCTTAGGTGTCTGCACGGGCAAATTTAACGCTCATTTCCCACCAGGTAGAGGAATTAACCAAACGCTCAGCATGCCGTGCCGGAACCAGATTAGGGCCTGAATCAAATCTGCGGGTTTGCGGCCAGCTCACTAGAAAGCGATTTGAAGAAAGGAGCTCTGGGACACTGTAATTCATGAACCTGCAGAGTTATAAATGACAGCTATCGTCAAAAAATATATTGAAGGAAGGCTGCGAAGAGGACTTGAAAGCGGGGCAGAATTGCAGGGAAACTATTTCTGGGTGTAGACTGCAATTGCATTTAAAGCATAGGAAAAGAGGCAGAATGTCCACAATGATGCACTTGGCCAAAAAGGGCGTATGCGTTTTTTCCTGAATATATTCAGGAAAAAACGCATACGGCCTTTCTGGCCAACCAAGCATGCATGTTAAATAAATCTGCACTACAATGAAGTCTCACTGCCCCTAGGTCAAAAGGGCCATCTGAAAAAAGTGTAAAATCCAGAAAGGCAGCACAGGCCATGGAGAACAGGGAGCCTTGTTATGCTGATGGGCGGGATGTAAATTGCCAACAGCCACTCTGGAGAAGTGTATGGTGTTTCACGGAACACCGAAAAAACAAAGCTACGGAGCCTACGGCACTTCCACTTATGGTCCTATAGCTTAGGAAAATTAAAATCAAAAACACACAGCCACCCAAAAGTCTCGGGCGGCTCTGTTTACAAGAACCTCGTATACCATACAAGTTAAATATCCCAGAATGTGAAAAATGGATAAAGAAGTTGTGGTACGTACGTACAATGGAATATCACTCAGCAATGAAATCTATGTCATCAGGCCCGTCGCGGCATAATGAGTGGATTCAGGTACGATGATTCTAAGTGAAATAAGTCACACAGAAAATGAAATATCATAAGATATCACTACTACACGGAATGTAAACTTGGCTACACATGAACTGAATTACAAAACAGAACAGGGTCTCAAATTTAGAAAACCAACTTATGCTTGCTTAAGGGGAAAGGTGAGTTGGGGTGCTGCATAAAACCAGAGATAGAAATTAGCACAGATACCTTTCCATAAGCCAAATATGTAATAGTCAAGACCTACCCCTTGCTCAACGAAATGGACTAAACACCACATATTCAACGCCTAGGAATACACCTGACTAGTAAGAATCTTCAAACCCATAGATTTATATGTCTCCGTAAGAGAATGAAGCGTGTGTACAGCGGCATGAATGCAGCAGAGAAAATCCGATAAATCCCATTATCAAAATGAATTACACAAACAAAACCCAAGGACAGTGAAATAGAGAGCAATTCTTAAATAATTCATTCAGGGCTTGTGATGCAACCTGGATTTACCACATCTACACCCAGAGCTGAGTGAGACATAAGGTTGGGCACTTCGGGCTGATAGCATTGGTGAGGTTCGATGAGCAAATGCAGACCCTTTGAAGTCATACAGCATGGTACCCATTCCATGGGTCCCAACTCTCCAAGTTTAAGGGATTCTTCCTTCAGCTAAAACATGCATGGGAAACCCACAGTATGGTGCACCGTGTGACTGGCAAACGTTTTCAAATGCATCTCAGTTTTCGTCCCCTTTTACTCGGGTTCACCATTCCAGACCCTTTACGAACACTCTCCCCACTTGGAGAGTCAGTGCCTTTAACCTCCTGTTGGGCACAGTTTGCAATTTCTGCGCAAGATGAAAAGGAATAGGGAGAACCAATGAGAGACTAGCTCTAGTTGTCTGCACGGGCAAATTTAACGCTCATTTCCCACCAGGAAGAGGAATTAACCAAAGGCTCAGCATGCCGTGCCGGAACCAGATTAGGGCCTGAGGCAATCCTGTGGGTTTGCGGCCAGCTCACAAGATAGCGAGTTGAAGAAAGCAGCTCAGGGGCACTGTAACTCACAAACCTGCAGAGTTATAAATGACAGCTATCGGCCAAAAATATATTGAAGGAAGGCTGCGAAGACGACTTGTAAGCGGGACAGATTTGCAGGAAAACGATTTCAGGGGGTAGACGGGAATTGCATTTAAAGCATAGGAAAAGAGGCAGAACGTCGACAATGATGCTCTTGGCCAAAAAGGGCGTATGCGTTTTTTCCTGAATATATTCAGGAAAAAACGCACACGCTCTTTTTGGCCAACCAAGCAAGCATGTTAAAGAAATCTGCACTACAATGAAGGCTCACTGCCCCCCGGTCAAAAGGGCCATCTGAAAAAAGTGTAAAATCCAGAAAGGCAGCACAGGCCATGGAGAACAGGGAGCCTTGTTATGCTGATGGGCGGGATGTAAGTTGCCAACAGCCACTCTGGAGAAGTGTATGGTGTTTCCCGGAACACCGAAAAAACAAAGCTACGGAGCCTACGGCACTTCCACTTATGGTCCTATAGCTTAGGGAAATTAAAATCAAAAACACACAGCCACCCCAAAGTGTCGGACGGCTCTGTTTACAAGAACCTCGTCTACGGTACAAGTTAAATATCCCAGAATGTGAAAAATGGATAAAGAAGTTGTGGTACGTACGTACAATGGAATATCACTCAGCAATGAAATCTATGTCATCAGGCTCGTCGCGGCATAATGAGTGGATTCAGGTACGATGATTCTAATTGAAATAAGTCACACAGAAAATGAAACATCATAAGATATCACTACTACACGGAATGTAAACTTGGCTACACATGAACTGAATTACAAAATAGAACAGGGTCTCAAATTTAGAAAACCAACTTATGCTTGCTTAAGGGGAAAGGTGAGTTGGGGTGCTGCATAAAACCAGAGATAGAAATTAGCACAGATACCTTTCCATAAGCCAAATATGTAAGAGTCAAGACCTACCCCTTGCTCAACGAAATGGACTAAACACCCCATATTCAACGCCTAGGAATACACCTGACTAGTAAGAATCTTCAAACCCATGGATTTATATGTCTCCGTAAGAGAATGAAGCGTGTGTACAGCGGCATGAAGGCAGCAGAGAAAATCCGATAAATCCCATTATCAAAATGAATTACAAAAACAAAACACAATGCCAGTGAAATAGAGAGCAAATCTTAAATAATTCATTCAGGGCTTGTGATGCAACCTGGATTTACCTCATCTACACCCAGAGCTGAGTGAGACATAAGGTTGGACACTTCGGGCTGATAGCATTGGTGAGGTTCGATGAGCAAATGCAGACCATTTGAAGTCATACTGCATGGTACCCATTCCATGGGTCCCAACTCTGCAGGTTTAAGCGATTCTTCCTTCAGCTAAAACATGCATGGGAAACCCACAGTATGGTGCACCATGTGACCGGGAAACGTTTTTAAATGCATATCAGTTTTCGTCCCCTTTTACTCGGGTTCACAATTCCAGACCCTTTACTAACAGTCTCCCCACTTGGAGAGTCAGTGCCTTTAACCTGCTGTTTGGCACAGTTTGCAATTTCTGCGCAAGATGAACAGGAATAGGGAGAACCAATGAGAGACTAGCTGTAGGTGTCTGCATGGGCAAATTTAACGCTCATTTCCCACCAGAAAGAGGAATTAACCAAAGGCTCAGCATGCCGTGCCGGAACCAGATTAGGGCCTGAAGCAATCCTCCGGGTTTGCGGCCAGCTCACAAGAAAGCGATGTGAAGAAAGGAGCTCAGGGGTAATGTAATTCACAAACCTGCAGAGTTATAAATGACAGCTATCGTCCAAAAATATATTGAAGGAAGGCTGCGAAGAGGACTTGAAAGCGGGGCAGAATTGCAGGAAAACGATTTCAGGGGGTAGGCTGGAATTGCATTTAAAGCATAGGAAAAGAGGCAGAACGACGACAATGATGCACTTGGCCAAAAAGGGCGTATGCGTTTTTTCCTGAATATATTCAGGAAAAAACGCATACGCCCTTTTTGGCCAACCAAGCAAGCATGGTAAAGAAATCTGCACTACAATGAAGTCTCACTGCCCCCTGGTCAAAAGGGGCATCTGAAAAAAGTGTAAAATCCAGAAATGAAGCACAGGCCATGGAGAACACGGAGCCTTGTTATGCTGATGGGTGGGATGTAAATTGCCAACAGCCATTCTGGAGAAATGTACAGTGTTTCCTGAAACACCTAAAAAACAAAGCAACGGAGCCTACGGCAATTCCACTTATGGTCCTATAGCTTAGGGAAATTAAAATCAAAAACACACAGCCACCCCAAAGTTTCAGACGGCTCTGTTTACAAGAACCTCATCTACGGTACAAGCTAAATATCCCAGAAAGCGAAAAATGGATAAAGAAGTTGTGGTACGTACGTACAATGGAATATCACTCACCAATGAATTCTATGTCATCAAGCCCGTCGTGGCATAAGGAGTGGTTTCAGGTACAATGATTCTAAGTGAAATAAGTCACACAGGAAATGAAACATCATAAGATATCACTAATACACGGAATGTAATCTGGGCTACACATGAACTGAATTACAAAACAGAACAGGTTCTCAAATTTAGAAAACCAACTTATGTTTGCTTAAGGGGAAAGGTGAGTTGGGGTGCTGTATAAAACCAGACATAGAAATTAGCACAGATACCATTCCATACGTCAAATATGTAATAGTCAAGACCTACCCGTTGCTCAACGAAATGGGCTAAACACCCTATATTCAACGCCTAGGAATACACCTGACTAGTAAGAATCTTCAAACTCATGGATTTATATGTCTCCATAAGAGAATCAAGCGTGTGTACAGCTGCATGAAGGCAGCAGAGAAAATCCGATAAATCCCATTATCAAAATGAATTACAAAAACAAAACACAATGACAGTGAAATAGAGAGCAAATCTTAAATAATTCATTCAGGGCTTGTGATGCAACCTGGATTTACCTCATCTACACCCAGAGCTGAGTGAGACATAAGGTTGGACACTTCGGGCTGATAGCATTGGTGAGGTTCGATGAGCAAATGCAGACCATTTGAAGTCATACTGCATGGTACCCATTCCATGGGTCCCAACTCTGCAGGTTTAAGCGATTCTTCCTTCAGCTAAAACATGCATGGGAAACCCACAGTATGGTGCACCGTGTGACCGGGAAACGTTTTTAAATGCATCTCAGTTTTCGGCCCCTTTTACTCAGGTTCACCATTCCAGACCCTTTACTAACACTCTCCCAACTTGCAGAGTCACTGCCTTTAACTTGCTGTTTGGCACAGTTTGCAATTTCTGCGCAAGATGAACAGGAATAGGGAGAACCAATGAGAGACTAGCTGTAGGTGTCTGCACGGGCAAATTTAACGCTCATTTCCAACCAGGAAGAGGAATTAACCAAACGCGCAGCATGCCGTGCCGGAACCAGATTAGGGCCTGAATCAATCCTGCGGGTTTGCGGCCAGCTCAGAAGAAAGCGATTTGAAGAAAGGAGCTCAGGGGCACTGTAATTCACAAACCTGCAGAGTTATAAATGACAGCTATCGTCCAAAAATATATTGAAGGAAGGCTGCGAAGAGGATTTGAAAGCGGGGCAGAATTGCAGGAAATCGATTTCAGGGGGTGACTGGAATTGCATTTAAAGAATAGGAAAAGAGGCAGAACGTCGACAATGATGCACTTGGCCAAAAAGTGCGTATGCGTTTTTTCCTGAATATATTCAGGAAAAAACGCATACGCACTTTTTGGCCAACCAAGCAAGCATGGTAAAGAAATCTGCACTAAAATGAAGTCTCACTGCCCCCAGGTCAAAAGGGCCATCTGAAAAAAGTGTAAAATCCAGAAATGCAGCACAGGCCATCGAGAACAGGGAGCCTTGTTATGCAGATGGGTGGGATGTAAGTTGCCAACAGCCACTCTGGAGAAGTGTATCGTGAATCCTGACACCTAAAAAACTAAGCAACGGAGCCTACGGCAATTCCACTTATGGTCCTATAGCTTAGGGAAATTAAAATCAAAAACAAACAGCCACCCCAAAGTTTCAGACGGCTCTGTTTACAAGAACCTCGTCTACGGTACAAGTTAAATATCCCAGAAAGTGAAAAATGGATACAGAAATTGTGGTACGTACGTACAATGGAATATCACTCACCAATGAAATCTATGTCATCAGGCCCGTCGTGGCACAATGAGTGGATTCAGGTACGATGATTCTAAGTGAAATAAGTCACACAGAAAATGAAACATCATAAGATATCACTAATACACCTAATGTAATCTTGGCTACACATGAACTGAATTACAAAACAGAACAGGGTCTCAAGTTTAGAAAACCAACTTATGTTTGCTTAAGGGGAAAGGTGAGTTTGGGTGCTGCATAAAACCAGAGATAGAAATTAGCAGAGATACCATTCCATAAGTCAAATATGTAATAGTCAAGACCTACCCCTTGCTCAATGAAATGGGCTAAACACCCTATTTTCAACGCCTAGGAATACACCTGACTAGTAAGAATCTTCAAACCCATGGATTTATATGTCTCCATAAGAGAATCAAGCGTGTGTACAGCTGCATGAAGGCAGCAGAGAAAATCCGATAAATCCCATTATTAAAATGAATTACAAAAACGAAACACAATGACAGTGAAATAGAGAGCAATTCTTAAATAATTCATTCAGGGCTTGTGATGCAACCTGGATTTACCTCATCTAAACCCAGAGCTGAGTGAGACATAAGGTTGGACACTTCGCGCTGATAGCATTGGTGAGGTACAATGAGCAAATGCAGACTATTTGAAGTCATACTGCATGGTACCCATTCCATGGGTCCCAACTCTCCAGGTTGAAGTGATTCTTCCTTCAGCTATAGCATGCATGGGAAACCCACAGAATGGTGCACCGTGTGACCGGGAAACGTTTACAAATGCATCTCAGTTTTGTCCCCTTTTACTCGGGTTCAGAATTCCAGACCCTTTACTAACACTCTCCCCACTAGGAGAGTCAGTGCCTTTAACCTGCTGTTTGGCACAGTTTGCAATTTCTGTGCAAGATGAACAGGAATAGGGAGAACCAATGAGAGACTAGCTGTAGGTGTCTGCACGGGCAAATTTAACGCTCATTTCCCACCAGGAAGAGGAATTAACCAAAGGCTCAGCATGCCGTGCCGGAACCAGATTAGGGCCTGAAGCAATCCTGCGGGTTTGTGGCCAGCTCAAAAGAAAGCGATTTGAAGAAAGGAGCTCAGGGTCACTGTAATACACAAACCTGCAGAGTTATAAATGACAGCTATCGTCCAAAAATATATTGAAGGAAGGCTGGAAGAGGACTTGAAAGCGGGGCAGAATTGCAGGAAAACGATTTCAGGGGGTAGACTGGAATTGCATTTAAAGCATAGGAAAAGAGGCAGAACGTCGACAATGATGCACTTGGCTAAAAAGGGCGTATGCGTTTTTTCCTGAGTATATTCAGGAAAAAACACATACGCCCTTTTTGGCCAACCGAGCAAGCATATTAAAGAAATCTGCAATACAATGAAGTCTCACTGCCCCTGGTCAAAAGGGCCATCTGAAAAAAGTGTAAAATCCAGAAATGCAGCACAGGCCATGGAGAACAGGGAGCCTTGTTATGCTGATGGGTGGGATATAAATTGCCAAAAGCCACTCTGGAGAAGTGTATGGTGTTTCCTGAAACACCTAAAAAACAAAGCAATGGAGCTTACGGCACTTCCACTTATGGTCCTATAGCTTAGGGAAATTAAAATCAAAAACACACAGCCACCCCAAAGTTTCAGACGGCTCTGTTTACAAGAACCTCGTCTACGGTACAAGTTAAATATCCAAAAAAGCGAAAAATGGATAAAGAAGTTGTGGTACGTACGTACAATGGAATATCACTCACCAATGAAATCTATATCATCAGGCCCGTCGTGGCATAAGGAGTGGTTTCAGGTACAATGATTCTAAGTGAAATAAGTCACACAGAAAATGAAACATCATAAGATATCAATAATACACGGAATGTAATTTTGGCTACACATGAACTGAATTACAAAACAGAACAGGTTCTCAAATTTAGAAAACCAACTTATGTTTGCTTAAGGGGAAAGGTGAGTTGGGGTGCTGCATAAAACCAGAGATAGAAATTAGCACAGATACCATTCCATACGTCAAATATGTAATAGTCAAGACCTACCCGTTGCTCAACGAAATGGGCTAAACACCCTATATTCAACGCCTAGGAATACACCTGACTAGTAAGAATCTTCAAACTCATGGATTTATATGTCTCCATAAGAGAATCAAGCGTGTGTACAGCTGCATGAAGGCAGCAGAGAAAATCCGATAAATCCCATTATCAAAATGAATTACAAAAACAAAACACAATGCCAGTGAAATAGAGAGCAATTCTTACATAATTCATTCAGGGCTTGTGATGCAACCTGGATTTACCTCATCTACACCCAGAGCTGAGTGAGACATAAGGTTGGACACTTCGGACTGATACCGTTGGTGAGGTTCGATGAGCAAATGCAGACCCTTTGAAGTCCTACTTCATGGGACCCATTTCATGGGTCCCAAGTCTCCAGGTTTAAGCGATTCTTCCTTCAGCTAAAACATGCATGGGAATCCCACAGTATGGTGCACCATGTGACCGGGAAACGTTTTCAAATGCATCTCAGTTTTCGTCCCGTTTTACTCGGGTTCACAATTCCAGACCCTTTACTAACACTCTCCCCACTTGGAGAGTCAGTGCCTTTAACCTGCTGTTTGGCACAGTTTGCAATTTCTGCGCAAGATGAACAGGAATAGGGAGAACCAATGAGAGACTAGCTGTAGGTGTCTGCACGGGCAAATTTAACGCTCATTTCCCACCAGGAAGAGGAATTAACCAAAGGCTCAGCATGCTGTGCCGGAACCAGATTAGGGCCTGAAGCAATCCTGTGGGTTTGTGGCCAGCTCAAAAGAAAGCGATTTGAAGAAAGGAGCTCAGGGTCACTGTAATACACAAACCTGCACAGTTATAAATGACAGCTATCGTCCAAAAATATATTGAAGGAAGGCTGAAAGAGGACTTGAAAGCGGGGCAGAATTGCAGGAAATTGATTTCAGGGGGTAGACTGGAATTGCAATTAAAGCATAGGAAAAGAGGCAGAACGTCGACAATGATGCACTTGGCCAAAAAGTGCGTATGCCTTTTTTCCTGAATATATTCAGGAAAAAACGCATAAGCTCTTTTTGGCCAACCAAGCAAGCATGTTAAAGAAATCTGCACTACAATGAAGTCTCACTGCCCCCCGGTCAAAAGGGCCATCTGAAAAAAGTGTAAAATCCAGAAATGCAGAACAGGCTATGGAGAACAGGGAGCCTTGTTATGCTGATGGGTGGGATGTAAATTGCCAACAGCCACTCTGGAGAAGTGTATGGTGTTTCCTGAAACACCTAAAAAACAAAGCAACGGAGCCTACGGCACTTCCACTCATGGTCCTATAGCTTAGGGAAATTAAAATCAAAAACACAGAGCCACCCCAAAGTTTGGGACGGCTCTGTTTACAAGAAACTCGTCTACGGTACAAGTTAAATATCCCAGAAAGCGAAAAATGGATAAAGATGTTGTGGTACGTACGTACAATGGAATATCACTCACCAATGAAGTCTATGTCATCTGGCCCGTCCTGGCATAATGAGTGGATTCAGGTACGATGATTCTAAGTGAAATAAGTCACACAGAAAATGAAACATCATAAGATATCACTAATACACGGAATGTAATCTTGGCTACACATGAACTGAATTACAAAACAGAACAGGGTCTGAAATTTAGAAAACCAACTTATGTTTGCGTAAGGGGAAAGGTGAGTTGGGGTGCTGCATAAAACCAGAGTTAGAAATTAGCACAGATACCATTCCATACGTCAAATACGTAATAGTCTAGACCTACACCTTGCTCAACGAAATGGGCTAAACACCCTATATTCAACGCCTAGGAATACACCTGACTAGTAAGAATCTTCAAACCCATGGATTTATATGTCTCCATAAGAGAATCAAGCGTGTGTACAGCTGCATGAAGGCAGCAGAGAAAATCCGATAAATCCTATTATCAAAATGAATTACAAAAACAAAACACAATGACAGTGAAATAGAGAGCAATTGTTAAATAATTCATTCAGGGCTTGTGATGCAACCTGGATTTACCTCATCTACACCCAGAGCTGAGTGAGACATAAGGTTGGACTCTTCAGGCTGATGGCATTGGTGAGGTCCGATGAGCAAATGCAGACCATTTGAAGTCATACTGCATGCTACCCATTCCATGGGTCCCAAATCTCCAGGATTAAGCGATACTTCCTTCAGCTAAAACATGCATGGGAAACCCAAAATATGGTGCACCGTGTGACCGGGAAACGTTTTCAAATGCATCTCAGTTTTCTTCCCCTTTTACTCGGGTTCACAATTCCAGACCCTTTACTAACACTCTCCCCACATGGAGAGTCAGTGCCTTGAACCTGCTGTTTGGCACCGTTTGCAATTTCTGCGCAAGATGAACAGGAATAGAGAGAGCCAATGAGAGACTAGCTGTAGGTGTCTGCACGGGCAAATTTAACGCTCATTTCCCACCAGGAAGAGGAATTAACCAAAGGATCAGCATGCCGTGCCAGAACCAGGTTAGGGCCTGAAGCAATCCTGCGGGTTTGCGGCCAGCTCACAAGAAAGCGATTTGAAGAAAGGAGCTCAGGGGCACTCTAATTCACAAACCCTCAGAGTTATAAATGACAGCTATCGTCCAAAAATATATTGAAGGAAGGCTGCGAAGAGGACTTGAAAGCGGGACAGAATTGCAGGAAAACGATTTCACGCGGTAGACTGGAATTGCATTTAAAGCATAGGAAAAGAGGCAGAACGTCGACAATGATGCACTTGGCCAAAAAGGGCCTATGCCTTTTTTTCCTGAATATATTCAGGAAAAAACGCATACGCACTTTTTGGCCAACCAAGCAAGCATGTTAAAGAAATCTGCACTACAATGATGTCTCACTGCCCCCAGGTCAAAAGGGCCATCTGAAAAAAGTGTAAAATCCAGAAATGCAGCACAGGCCATGGAGAACAGGGAGCCTTGTTATGCTGATGGGTGGGATGTAAATTGCCAACCGCCACTCTGGAGAAGTGTATGGTGTTTCCTGAAACACCTAAAAAACTAAGCAACGGAGCCTACGGCACTTCCACTTATGGTCCTATAGCTTAGGGAAATTAAAATCAATAACACACAGCCACCCCAAAGTTTCAGACGGCTCTGTTTACAAGAACCTCGTCTACGGTACAAGTTAAATATCCCAGAAAGCGAAAAATGGATAAAGAAGTTGTGGTACGTACGTACAATGGAATATCAGTCACCAATGAAATCTATGTCATCTAGCCCGTCGTGGCATAATGAGTGGATTCAGGTACGATGATTCTAAGTGAAATACGTCACACAGAAAATGAAACATCATAAGATATCACTAATACACGGAATGTAATCTTGGCTACACATGAACTGAATTACAAAACAGAACAGGGTCTCAAATTTAGAAAACCAACTTATGTTTGCTTAAGGGGTAAGGTGAGTTGGGGTGCTGCATAAAACCAGAGATAGAAATTAGCAGAGATACCATTCCATACGTCAAATATGTAATAGTCAATACCTACCCCTTGCTCAACGAAATGGGCTAAACACCCTATATTCAACGCCTAGTTATACACCTGACTAGTAAGAATCTTCAAACCCATGGATTTATATGTCTCCATAAGAGAATCAAGCGTGTGTACAGCTGCATGAATGCAGCAGAGAAAATCCGATAAATCCCATTATCAAAATGAATTACACAAACGAAACACAATGACAGTGAAATAGAGAGCAATTCTTAAATAATTCATTCAGGGCTTGTGATGTAACCTTGATTTACCTCATCTACACCCAGAGCTGAGTGAGACATAAGCTTGGACACTTCGGGCTGATAGCATTGGTGACGTTCGATGAGCAAATGCAGACCCTTTGAAGTCATACTGCATGGTACCCATTCCATGGATCCCAACTCTCCAGGTTTAAGCGATTCTTCCTTCAGATAAAACATGCATGGGGAACCGAGAGTATGGTGCACCGAGTGACCGGGAAACGTTTTCAAATGCATCTCAGTTTTCGCCCCTTTTACTCGGGTTCACAATTCCAGACCCTTTACTAACACTCTCCCCACTTGGAGAGTCAGTGCCTTTAACTTGCTGTTTGGCACAGTTTGCAATTTCTGCGCAAGATGAACAGGAATAGGGAGAACCAATGAGAGACTAGCTGTAGGTGTCTGCACGGGCAATTTTAAAGCTCATTTCCAACCAGGAAGAGGAATTAACCAAACGCTCAGCATTCCGTGCTGGAACCAGATTAGGGCCTGAATCAAACCTGCCTGTTTGCGGCCATCTCACAAGAAAGCGATTTGAAGAAAGGAGCTCAGGGGCACTGTAATTCTCAAACCTGCAGAGTTATAAATGACAGCTATCGTCCAAAAATATATTGAAGGAAGGCTGCGAAGAGGACTTGAAAGCGGGGCAGAATTGCAGGAAAACGATTTCAGGGGGTAGACTGGAATTGCATTTAAAGCATAGGAAAAGAGGCAGAACGTCCACAATGATGCACTTGGCCAAAAAGTGCGTATGCGTTTTTTCCTGAATATATTCCGGAAAAAACGCATACGCCCTTTTTGGCCAACCAAGCAAGCATGTTAAAGAAATCTGCACTACAATGAAGTCTCACTGCCCCCCGGTGAAAAGGGCCATCTGAAAAAAGTGTAAAATCCAGAAATGCAGCACAGGCCATGGAGAACAGGGAGCCTTTATGCTGATGGGTGGGATGTAAATTGCCAACAGCCACTCTGGAGAAGTGTATGGTGTTTCCTGAAACACCTTAAAAACAAAGCAACGAAGCCTACGTCACTTCCACTTATGGGCCTATAGCTTAGGGAAATTAAAATCCACAACACACAGCCACCCCAAAGTTTCAGACGGCTCTGTTTACAAGAACCTCGCCTACGGTACAAGTTATATATCCCAGAAAGCGAAAAATGGATAAAGAAGTTGTGGTACGTACGTACAATGGAATATCACTCACCAATGAAATCTATGTCATCTGGCTCATCGTGGCATAATGAGTGGATTCAGGTACTATGATTCTAAGTGAAATAAGTCACACCGAAATTGAAACATCATAAGATATCACTAATACACCGAATGTAATCTTGGCTACACATCAACTGAATTACAAAACAGAACAGTGTCTCAACTTTAGAAAACCAACTTATGTTTGCGTAAGGGGAAAGGTGAGTTGGGGTGCTGCATAAAACCAGAGTTAGAAATTAGCACAGATACCATTCCATAAGTCAAATACGTAATAGTCAAGACCTACCCCTTGCTCAACGAAATGGGCTAAACACCCTATATTCAACGCCTAGGAATACACCTCACTAGTATGAATCTTCAAACCCATGGATTTATATGTCTCCATAAGAGAATCAAGCGTGTGTACAGCTGCATGAAGGCAGCAGAGAAAATCCGATAAATTCCATTATCATAATGAATTAAATAACAAAACACAATGACAGTGAAATAGAGAGCAATTCTTAAATAATTCATTCAGGGCTTGTGATGCAACCTGGATTTACCTCATCTACACCCAGAGCTGAGTGAGACATAAGGTTGGACACTTCGGGTTGATAGCATTGGTGAGGTTCGATGAGCAAATGCAGACCATTTGAAGTCATACTGCATGGTACCCATTCCATGGGTCCCAACTCTCCAGGTTTAAGCGATTCTTCCTTCAGCTAAAACATGCATGGAAAACACACAGTATGGTGCACCGTGTGACCGGGAAACGTTTTCAAATGCATCTCAGTTTTCGGCCCCTTTTACTCAGGTTCACCATTAAAGACCCTTTACTAACACTTTCCCCACTTGGAGAGTCAGTGCCTTTAACCTGCTGTTTGGCACAGTTTGCAATTTCTGCGCAAGATGAACAGGAATAGGGAGAACCAATGAGAGACTAGCTGTAGGTGTCTGCACGGGCAAATTTAATGCTCATTTCCAACCAGGAAGAGGAATTAACCAAAGGCTCAGCATGCCGTGCCGGAACCAGATTAGGGCCTGAATCAATCCTTCCGGTTTGCGGCCAGCTCACAAGAAAACGATTTGAAGAAAGGAGCTCAGGGGCACTGTAATTCACAAACCTGCAGAGTTATAAATGACAGCTATCGTCCAAAAATATATTGAAGGAAGGCTGCGAAGAGGATTTGAAAGCGGGGCAGAATTGCAGGAAAACGATTTCAGGGGGTAGACTGGAATTGCATTTAAAGCATAGGAAAAGAGGCAGAACGTCGACAATGATGCACTTGGCCAAAAAGTGCGTATGCGTTTTTTCCTGAATATATTCAGGAAAAAACGCATACGCACTTTTTGGCCAACCAAGCAAGCATGTTAAAGAAATCTGCACTACAATGAAGTCTCACTGCCTCACGGTCAAAGGGCCATCTGAAAAAAGTGTAAAATCCAGAAATGCAGCACAGGCCATGGAGAACAGGGAGCCTTGTTATGCAGATGTGTGGGATGTAAGTTGCCAACAGCCACTCTGGAGAAGTGTATCGTGAATCCTGAAACACCTAAAAAACTAAGCAACGGAGCCTACGGCAATTCCACTTATGGACCTATAGCTTAGGGAAATTAAAATCAAAAACAAACAGCCACCCCAAAGTTTCAGACGGCTCGGTTTACAAGAACCTCGTCTACGGTACAAGTTAAATATCCCAGAAAGCGAAAAATGGATACAGAAATTGTGGTACGTACGTACAATGGAATATCACTCACCAATGAAATCTATGTCATCAGGCCCGTCGTGGCACAATGAGTGGAATCAGGTACGATGATTCTAAGTGAAATAAGTCACACAGAAAATGAAACATCATAAGATATCACTAATACACGGAATGTAATCTGGGCTACACATGAACTGAATTACAAAACAGAACAGGGTCTCAAATTTAGAAAACCAACTTATGTTTGCTTAAGGGGAAAGGTGAGTTGGGGTGCTGCATAAAACCAGAGATAGAAATTAGCAGAGATACCATTCCATAAGTCAAATATGTAATAGTCAAGACCTACCCCTTGCTCAACGCAATGGGCTAAACACCCTCTATTCAACGCCTAGGAATACACCTCACTAGTAAGACTCTTCAAACCCATGGATTTATATGTCTCCATAAGAGAATCAAGCGTGTGTACAGCTGCATGAAGGCAGCAGAGAAAATCCGATAAATCCCATTATCAAAATGAATTAAATAACAAAACACAATGACAGTGAAATAGAGAGCAATTCTTAAATAATTCATTCAGGGCTTGTGATGCAACCTGGATTTACCTCATCTACACCCAGAGCTGAGTGAGACATAAGGTTGGACACTTCGGGCTGATAGCATTGGTGAGGTTCGATGAGGAAATGCAGACCCTTTGAAGTCATGCTGCATGATACCCATTCCATGGGTCCCAACTCTCCAGGTTTAAGCGATTCTTCCTTCAGCTAAAACATGCATGGGAAACCCACAGTATGGTGCACCGTGTGACCGGGAAACGTTTTCAAATGCATCTCAGTTTTCGGCCCCTTTTACTCAGGTTCACCATTCCAGACCCTTTACTAACACTCTCCCCACTTGGAGAGTCAGTGCCTTTAATCTGCTGTTTGGCACAGTTTGCAATTTCTGCGCAAGATGAACAGGAATAGGGAGAACCAATGAGAGACTAGCTGTAGGTGTCTGCACGGGCAAATTTAACGCTCATTTCCAACCAGGAAGAGGAATTAACCAAACGCTCAACATTCCGTGCTGGAACCAGATTAGGGCCTGAATCAAACCTGGGGGTTTGCGGCCATCTCACAAGAAAGCGATTTGAAGAAAGGAGCTCAGGGGCACTGTAATTCACAAACCTGCAGAGTTATAAATGACAGCTATCGTCCAAAAATATATTGAAGGAAGGCTGCGAAGAGCACTTGAAAGCGGGGCAGAATTGCAGGAAAACGATTTCAGGGGGTAGACTGGAATTGCATTTAAAGCATAGGAAAAGAGGCAGAACGTCCACAATGATGCACTTGGCCAAAAAGTGCGTATGCGTTTTTTCCTGAATATATTCCGGAAAAAACGCATACGCACTTTTTGGCCAACCAAGCAAGCATGTTAAAGAAATCTGCACTACAATGAAGTCTCACTGCCCCCCGGTCAAAAGGGCCATCTGAAAAAAGTGTAAAATCCAGAAATGCAGCACAGGCCATGGAGAACAGGGAGCCTTGTTATGCTGATGGGTGGGATGTAAATTGCCAAAAGACACTCTGGAGAAGTGTATTGTGTTTCCTGAAACACCTAAAAAACAAAGCAACGGAGCCTACGGCACTTCCACTTATGGTCCTATAGCTTAGGGAAATTAAAATCAAAAACACACAGCCACCCCAAAGTTTGGGACGGCTCTGTTTACAAGAACCTCGTCTACGGTACAAGTTAAATATCCCAGAAAGTGAAAAATGGATAAAGAAGTTGTGGTACGTACGTACAATGGAATATCACTCACCAATGAAATCTATGTCATCTGGCCCGTCGTGGCATAATGAGTGGATTCAGGTATGATGATTCTAAGAGAAATAAGTCACAAAGAAAATGAAACATCATAAGATATCACTTATACACCGAATGTAATCTTGGCTACACATGAACTGAATTACAAAAGAGAACAGGGTCTCAAATTTAGAAAACCAACTTATGTTTGCTTAAGGGGAAAGGTGAGTTGGGGTGCTGCATAAAACCAGAGATAGAAATTAGCACAGATACCATTCCATACGTCAAATATGTAATAGTCAGGGGGCTTCCCTGGTGGTGCAGTGGTTGAGAGTCCGCCTGCCGATGAAGGGGACGCGGGTTCGTGCCCCGGTCCGAGAGGATCCAACATGCCGCGTAGCTACTGGCCCCGTAAGTCATGGCCGTTGAGCCTGCGCGTCCGGAGCCTGTGCTCCGCAACGGGAGAGGCCACAACACTGAGAGGCCCGCGTACAGAAAAAAAAAAAAAAATATGTAATAGTCAAGACCTACCCCTTGCTCAACGAAATGGGCTAAACACCCTATATTCAACGCCTAGGAATACACCTGACTAGTAAGAATCTTAAAACCCATGGATTTATATGTCTCCATAAGAGAATGAAGCGTGTGTACAGCTGCATGAAGGCAGCAGAGAAAATCCGATAAATCCCATTATCAAAATGAATTACAAAAACAAAACACAATGACAGTGAAATAGAGAGCAATTCTTAAATAATTCATTCAGGGCTTGTGATGCAACCTGGATTTACCTCATCTAAACCCAGAGCTGAGTGAGACATAATGTTGGACACTTCGGGCTGATAGCATTGTTGAGTTTCGATGAGCAAATGCAGACCACTTGAAGTCATACTGCATGGTACCCATTCCATGGGTCCCAACTCTCCAGGTTTAAGCGATTCTTCCTTCAGATAAAACATGCATGGGAAACCCAGAGTATGGTGCACCGTGTGACCGGGAAACGTTTTCAAATGCATCTCAGTTTTCGTCCCCTTTTACTCGGGTTCACAATTCCAGACCATTTACTAACACTCTCCCCACTTGGAGAGTCAGTGCCTTTAACCTCCTGTTTAGCACAGTTTGCAATTTCTGCGCAAGATGAACAGGAATAGGGAGAACCAATGAGAGACTAGCTGTAGGTGTCTGCACGGTCAAATTTAACGCTCATTTCCAACCACGAAGAGGAATTAACCAAAGGCTCAGCATGCCGTGCCGCAACAAGATTAGGGCCTGAAGCAATCCTGCGGGTTTGCGGCCAGCTCTAAAGAAAGCGATTTGAAGAAAGGAGCTCAGGGGCACTGTAATTCACAAACCTGCAGAGTTATAAATGACAGATATAGTCCAAAAATATATTGAAGGAAGGCTGCAAAGACGACTTGAAAGCGGGGAAGAATTGCATGAAAACGATTTCAGGGTGTAGACTGGAATTGCATTTAAAGCATAGGAAAAGAGGCAGAACGACCACAATGATGCACTTGGCCAAAAAGGGCGTATGCGTTTTTTCCTGAATATATTCAGGAAAAAATGCATACGCCCTTTTTGGCCAACCAAGCAAGAATGATAAAGAAATCTGCACTACAATGAAGTCTCACTGGCCCCCGGTCAAAAGGGCCGTCTGAAAAAGTGTAAAATCCAGAAATGCAGCACTGGCCATAGAGAACAGGGAACCTTGTTATGCTGATGAGTGGGATGTAAATTGCCAACAGCCACTCTGGAGAAGTGTATGGTGTTTCCTGAAACACCTAAAAAACAAAGCAACGGAGCCTACGGCATTTCCCCTTATGGTCCTATAGCTTAGGAAAATTAAAATCAAAAACACACAACCACCCAAAAGTCTCGGGCGGCTCTGTTTACAAGAACCTCGTCTACGGTACAAGTTAAATATCCCAGAATGTGAAAAATGGATAAACAAGTTGTGGTACGTACGTACAATGGAATATCACACAGCAATGAAATCTACGTCATCAGGCCCGTCGCGGCATAATGAGTGGATTCAGGTACGATGATTCTAAGTGAAATAAGTCACACAGAAAATGAAACATCATAAGATATCACTAATACACGGAATGTAAACTTGGCTACACATGAACTGAATTACAAAACAGAACAGGGTCTCAAATTTAGAAAACCAACTTATGCTTGCTTAAGGGGAAAGGTGAGTTGGGGTGCTGCATAAAACCAGAGATAGAAATTAGCACAGATACCTTTCCATAAGCCAAATATGTAATAGTCAAGACCTACCCCTTGCTCAACGAAATGGACTAAACACCCCATATTCAACGCCTAGGAATACACCTGACTAGTAAGAATCTTCAAACCCATGGATTTATATGTCTCCATAAGAGAATGAAGCGTGTGTACAGCGGCATGAATGCAGCAGAGGAAATCCGATAAATCCCATTATCAAAATGAATTACACAAACAAAACCCAAGGACAGTGAAATAGAGAGCAATTCTTAAATAATTCATTCAGGGCTTGTGATGCAACCTGGATTTCCCACATCTACACCCAGAGCTGAGTGAGACATAAGGTTGGGCACTTCGGGCTGATAGCATTGGTGAGGCTCGATGAGCAAATGCAGACCCTTTAAAGTCATACAGCATGGTACCCATTCCATGGGTCCCAACTCTCCAAGTTTAAGGGATTCTTCCTTCAGCTAAAACATGCATGGGAATCCCACAGTATGGTGCACCGTGTGACTGGCAAACGTTTTCAAATGCATCTCAGTTTTTGTCCCCTTTTACTCGGGTTCACCATTCCAGACCCTTTACGAACACTCTCCCCACTTGGAGAGTCAGTGCCTTTAACCTCCTGTTGGGCACAGTTTGCAATTTCTGCGCAAGATGAAAAGGAAGAGGGAGAACGAATGAGAGACTAGCTGTAGGTGTCTGCACGGGCAAATTTAACGCTCATTTCCCACCAGGAAGAGGAATTAACCAAAGGCTCAGCATGCCGTGCCGGAACCAGATTAGGGCCTGAGGCAATCCTGTGGGTTTGCCGCCAGCTAACAAGATAGCGAGTTGAAGAAAGGAGCTCAGGGGCACTGTAACTCACAAACCTGCAGAGTTATAAATGACAGCTATCGTCCAAAAATATATTGAAGGAAGGCTGCGAAGACGACTTGTAAGCGGGACAGATTTGCAGGAAAACGATTTCAGGGGGTAGACGGCAATTCCATTTAAAGCATAGGAAAAGAGGCAGAACGTCGACAATGATGCTCTTGGCCAAAAAGGGCATATGCATTTTTCCTGAATATATTCAGGAAAAAACGCATACGCCCTTTTTGGCCAACCAAGCAACATGTTAAAAAAATCTGCACTACAATGAAGTCTCACTGCCCCCCGGTCAATAGGGCCATCTGAAAAAAGTGTAAAATCAGAAAGGCAGCACAGGCCATGGAGAACAGGGAGCCTTGTTATGCTGATGGGCGGGATGTAAATTGCCAACAGCCACTCTGGAGAAGTGTATGGTGTTTCCCGGAACACCGAAAAAACTAAGCTACGGAGCCTACGGCACTTCCACTTATGGTCCTATAGCTTAGGGAAATTAAAATCAAAAACACACAGCCACCCCAAAGTGTCGGACGGCTCTGTTTACAAGAACCTCGTCTACGGTACAAGTTAAATATCCCAGAATGTGAAAAATGGATAAAGAAGTTGTGGTACGTACGTACAATGGAATATCACTCAGCAATGAAATCTATGTCATCAGGCCCTTCGCGGCATAATGAGTGGATTCAGGTACGATGATTCTAAGTGAAATAAGTCACACAGAAAATGAAACATCATAAGATATCACTACTACACGGAATGTAAACTTGGCTACACATGAACTGAATTACAAAACAGAACAGGGTCTCAAATTTAGAAAACCAACTTACGCTTGCTTAAGGGGAAAGGTGAGTTGGGGTGCTGCATAAAACCAGAGATAGAAATTAGCACAGATACTTTTCCATAAGCCTAATATGTAATAGTCAAGACCTACCCCTTGCTCAACGAAATGGACTAAACACCCCATATTCAACGCCTAGGAATACACCTGACTAGTAAGAATCTTCAAACCCATGGATTTATATGTCTCCGTAAGAGAATGAAGCGTGTGTACTGCGGCATGAATGCAGCAGAGAAAATCCGATAAATCCCATTATCAAAATGAATTACACAAACAAAACCCAAGGACAGTGAAATAGAGAGCAATTCTTAAATAATTCATTCAGGGCTTGTGATGCAACCTGGATTTACCACATCTACACCCAGAGCTGAGTGAGACATAAGGTTGGGCACTTCGGCTCATAGCATCGGTGAGGTTCGATGAGCAAATGCAGACCCTTTGAAGTCATACAGCATGGTACCTTTTCCATGGGTCCCAATTCTCCAAGTTTAAGGGATTCTTCCTTCAGCTAAAACATGCATGGGAAACCCACAGTATGGTGCACCGTGTGACTGGCAAACGTTTTCAAATGCATCTCAGTTTTCGTCCACTTTTACTCGGGTTCACCATTCCAGACCCTTTACGAACACTCTCCCCACTTGGACAGTCAGTGTCTTTAACACCCTGTTGGGCACAGTTTGCAATTTCTGCGCAAGATGAACAGGAATAGGGAGCACCAATGAGAGACTAGCTGTAGGTGTCTGCACAGGCAAATTTAACGCTCATTTCCCACCAGGAAGAGGAATTAACCAAAAGCTCAGCATGCCGTGCCGCAACAAGATTAGGGCCTGAAGAAATCCAGCGGGTTTGCGGCCAGCTCTAAAGAAAGCGATTTGAAGAAAGGAGCTCAGGGGCACTGTAATTCACAAACCTGCAGAGTTATAAATGACAGATATCGTCCAAAAATATATTGAAGGAAGGCTGCGAAGACGACTTGAAAGCGGGGCAGAATTGCATGAAAACGATTTCAGGGTGTAGACTGGAATTGCATTTAAAGCATAGGAAAAGAGGCAGAACGACCACAATGATGCACTTGGCCAAAAAGGGCGTATGCGTTTTTTCCTGAATATATTCAGGAAAAAACGCATACGCACTTTTTGGCCAACCAAGCAAGCATGATAAAGAAATCTGCACTACAATGAAGTCTCACTGGCCCCCGGTAAAAAGGGCCGTCTGAAAAAAGTGTAAAATCCAGAAATGCAGCACAGGCCATGGAGAACAGAGAGCCTTGTTATGCTGATGGGTGGGATGTAAATTGCCAACAGCCACTCTGGAGAAGTGTATGGTGTTTCCTGAAACACCTAAAAAACACAGCAACGGAGCCTACGGCACTTCCCCTTATGGTCCTATAGCTTAGGAAAATTAAAATCAAAAACACACAACCACCCAAAAGTGTCGGGCGGCTCTGTTTACAAGAACCTCGTCTACAGTACAAGTTAAATATCCCAGAATGTGAAAAATGGATAAACAAGTTGTGGTACGTACGTACAATGGAATATCACACAGCAATGAAATCTATGTCATCAGGCCCGTCGCGGCATAATGAGTGGATTCAGGTACGATGATTCTAAGTGAAATAAGTCACACAGAAAATGAAACATCATAAGATATCACTACTACACGGAATGTAAACTTGGCTACACATGAACTGAATTACAAAACAGAACAGGGCCTCAAATTTAGAAAACCAACTTATGCTTGCTTAAGGGGAAAGGTGAGTTGGGGTGCTGCATAAAACCAGAGATAGAAATTAGCACAGATACCTTTCCATAAGCCAAATATGTAATAGTCAAGACCTACCCCTTGCTCAACGAAATGGACTAAACACCCCATATTCAACGCCTAGGAATACACCTGACTAGTAAGAATCTTCAAACCCATGGATTTATATGTCTCCATAAGAGAATGAAGCGTGTGTACAGCGGCATGAATGCAGCAGAGGAAATCCGATAAATCCCATTATCAAAATGAATTACACAAACAAAACCCAAGGACAGTGAAATAGAGAGCAATTCTTAAATAATTTTTTCAGGTCTTGTGATGCAACCTGGATTTACCACATCTACACCCAGAGCTGAGTGAGACATAAGGTTGGGCACTTCGGGCTGATAGCATTGGTGAGGTTCGATGAGCAAATGCAGACCCTTTAAAGTCATACAGCATGGTACCCATTCCATGGGTCCCAACTCTCCAAGTTTAAGGGATTCTTCCTTCAGCTAAAACATGCATGGGAAACCCACAGTATGGTGCACCGTGTGACTGGCAAACGTTTTCAAATGCATCTCAGTTTTCGTCCCCTTTTACTCGGGTTCACCATTCCAGACCCTTTACGAACACTCTCCCCACTTGGAGAGTCAGTGCCTTTAACCTCCTGTTGGGCACAGTTTGCAATTTCTGCGCAAGATGAAAAGGAATAGGGAGAACGAATGAGAGACTAGCTCTAGGTGTCTGCACGGGCAAATTTAACGCTCATTTCCCACCAGGAAGAGGAATTAACCAAAGGCTCAGCATGCCGTACCGGAACCAGATTAGGGCCTGAGGCAATCCAGTGGGTTTGCGGCCAGCTCACAAGATAGCGAGTTGAAGAAATGAGCTCAGGGGCACTGTAACTCACAAACCTGCAGAGTTATAAATGACAGCTAACGTCCAAAAATATATTGAAGGAAGGCTGCGAAGACGACTTGTAAGTGGGGCAGAATTGCAGGAAAACGATTTCAGGGGGTAGACGGGAATTGCATTTAAAGAATAGGAAAAGAGGCAGAACGTCGACAATGATGCTCTTGGCCAAAAAGGGCGTATGCGTTTTTTCCTGAATATATTCAGGAAAAAACGCATACGCCCTTTTTGGCCAACCAAGCAAGCATGTTAAAGAAATCTGCACTACAATGAAGTCTCACTGCCCCCCGGGCAAAAGGGCCATCTGAAAAAAGTGTAAAATCCAGAAAGGCAGCACAGGCCATGGAGAACAGGGAGCCTTGTTATGCTGATGGGCGGGATGTAAATTGCCAACAGCCACTCTGGAGAAGTGTATGGTGTTTCCCGGAACACCGAAAAAACAAAGCTACGGAGCCTACGGCACTTCCACTTATGGTCCTATAGCTTAGGGAAATTAAAATCAAAAACACACAGCCACCCCAAAGTGTCGGACGGCTCTGTTTACAAGAACCTCGTCTACGGTACAAGTTAAATATCCCAGAATGTGAAAAATGGATAAAGAAGTTGTGGTACGTACGTACAATGGAATATCACTCAGCAATGAAATCTATGTCATCAGGCCCGTCGCGGCATAATGAGTGGATTCAGGTACGATGATTCTAAGTGAAATAAGTCACACAGAAAATGAAACATCATAAGATATCACTACTACACGGAATGTAAACTTGGCTACACATGAAATGAATTACAAAACAGAACAGGGTCTCAAATTTAGAAAACCAACTTATGCTTGCTTAAGGGTAAAGGTGAGTTAGGGTGTTGCATAAAACCAGAGATAGAAATTAGCACAGATACCGTTCCATAAGCCAAATATGTAATAGTCAAGACCTACCCCTTGCTCAACGAAATGGACTAAACACCCCATATTCAACGCCTAGGAATACACCTGACTAGTAAGAATCTTCAAACCCATGGATTTATATGTCTCCGTAAGAGAATGAAGCGTGTGTACAGCGGCATGAATGCAGCAGAGAAAATCCGATAAATCCCATTATCAAAATGAATTACACAAACAAAACCCAAGGACAGTGAAATAGAGAACAATTCTTAAATAATTCATTCAGGGCTTGTGATGCAACCCGGATTTACCACATCTACACCCAGTGCTGAGTGAGACATAAGGTTGGGCACTTCGGGCTGATAGCATTGGTGAGGTTCGATGAGAAAATGCAGACCATTTGAAGTCATACTGCATGGTACCCATTCCATGGGTCCCAACTCTCCAGGTTTAAGCCATTCTTCCTTCAGCTAAAGCATGCATGGGAAACCCACAGTATGGTGCACCGTGTGACCGGGAAACATTTTCAAATGCATCTCAGTTTTTGTCCCCTTTTACTCGGGTTCACAATTCCAGACCCTTTACTAACACTCTCCCCACTTGGAGAGTCACTGCCTTTAACCTGCTGTTTGGCACAGTTTGCAATTTCTGCGCAAGATGAACAGGAATAGGGAGAACCAATGAGAGACTAGCTGTAGGTGTCTGCAGGGGCAAATTTAACGCTCATTTCCAACCAGGAAGAGGAATTAACCAAACGCTCAACATTCCGTGCTGGAACCAGATTAGGGCCTGAATCAAACCTGGGGGTTTGCGGCCATCTCACAAGAAAGCGATTTGAAGAAAGGAGCTCAGGGGCACTGTAATTCACAAACCTGCAGAGTTATAAATGACAGCTATCGTCCAAAAATATATTGAAGGAAGGCTGCGAAGACCACTTGAAAGCGGGGCAGAATTGCAGGAAAACGATTTCAGGGGGTAGACTGGAATTGCATTTAAAGCATAGGAAAAGAGGCAGAACGTCCACAATGATGCACTTGGCCAAAAAGTGCGTATGCGTTTTTTCCTGAATATATTCCGGAAAAAACGCATACGCACTTTTTGGCCAACCAAGCAAGCATGTTAAAGAAATCTGCACTACAATGAAGTCTCACTGCCCCCCGGTCAAAAGGGCCATCTGAAAAAAGTGTAAAATCCAGAAAGGCAGCACAGGCCATGGAGAACAGGGAGCCTTGTTATGCTGATGGGTGGGATGTAAATTGCCAAAAGCCACTCTGGAGAAGTGTATTGTGTTTCCTGAAACACCTAAAAAACAAAGCAACGGAGCCTACGGCACTTCCACTTATGGTCCTATAGCTTAGGGAAATTAAAATCAAAAACACACAGCCACCCCAAAGTTTGGGACGGCTCTGTTTACAAGAACCTCGTCTACGGTACAAGTTAAATATCCCAGAAAGTGAAAAATGGATAAAGAAGTTGTGGTACGTACGTACAATGGAATATCACTCACCAATGAAATCTATGTCATCTGGCCCGTCGTGGCATAATGAGTGGATTCAGGTATGATGATTCTAAGAGAAATAAGTCACAAAGAAAATGAAACATCATAAGATATCACTTATACACCGAATGTAATCTTGGCTACACATGAACTGAATTACAAAAGAGAACAGGGTCTCAAATTTAGAAAACCAACTTATGTTTGCTTAAGGGGAAAGGTGAGTTGGGGTGCTGCATAAAACCAGAGATAGAAATTAGCACAGATACCATTCCATACGTCAAATATGTAATAGTCAGGGGGCTTCCCTGGTGGTGCAGTGGTTGAGAGTCCGCCTGCCGATGAAGGGGACGCGGGTTCGTGCCCCGGTCCGAGAGGATCCAACATGCCGCGTAGCTACTGGCCCCGTAAGTCATGGCCGTTGAGCCTGCGCGTCCGGAGCCTGTGCTCCGCAACGGGAGAGGCCACAACACTGAGAGGCCCGCGTACAGAAAAAAAAAAAAAAAATATGTAATAGTCAAGACCTACCCCTTGCTCAACGAAATGGGCTAAACACCCTATATTCAACGCCTAGTTATACACCTGACTAGTAAGAATCTTCAAACCCATGGATTTATATGTCTCCATAAGAGAATCAAGCGTGTGTACAGCTGCATGAAGGCAGCAGAGAAAATCCGATAAATCCCATTATCAAAATGAATTACAAAAACGAAACACAATGACAGTGAAATAGAGAGCAATTCTTAAATAATTCATTCAGGGATTGTGATGCAACCAGGATTTACCTCATCTACACCCAAAGCTGAATAACACATAAGGTTGGACACTCCGGGCTGATAGCATTGGTGAGGTTCGATGAGAAAATGCAGACCCTTTGAAGTCATACTGCATGGGACCCATTCCTTGGGTCCCAACTCTGCAGGCTTACGGGATTCTTCCTTCAGCTAAAACATGCATGGGAAATCCACAGTATGGTGAGCCGTGTGACTGGGAAACGTTTTCAAATGCATCTCAGTTTCCGTCCCCTTTTACTCGGGTTCACAATTCCAGACCCTTTACTAACAGTCTCCCCACTTGGAGAGTCAGTGCCTTTAACCTGCTGTTTGGCACAGTTTGCAATTTCTGCGCAAGATGAACAGGAATAGGGAGAACCAATGAGAGACTAGCTGTAGGTGTCTGCACGGGCAAATTTAACGCTCATTTCCCACCAGGAAGAGGAATTAACCAAAGGCTCAGCATGCCGTGCCGGAACCAGATTAGGGCCTGAAGCAATCCTCCGGGTTTGCGGCCAGCTCACAAGAAAGCGATGCGAAGAAAGGAGCTCAGGGGCAATGGAATTCACAAACCTGCAGAGTTATAAATGACAGCTATCGTCCAAAAATATATTGAAGGAAGGCTGCGAAGAGGACTTGAAAGCGGGGCAGAATTGCAGGAAAACGATTTCAGGGGGTAGACTGGAATTGCATTTAAAGCATAGGAAAAGAGGCAGAACGTCGACAATGATGCACTTGGCTAAAATGGGCGTATGCGTTTTTTTCCTGAATATATTCAGGAAAAAACGCATATGCGCTTTTTGGACAACCAAGCAAGCATGTTAAAGAAATCTGCACTACAATGAAGTCTCACTGCCCCCCGGTCAAAAGGGCCATCTGAAAAAAGTGTAAAATCCAGAAAGGCAGCACAGGCCATGGAGAACAGGGAGCATTGTTATGCTGATGGGTGGGATGAAAATTGCCAACAGCCACTCTGGAGAAGTGTATGGTGTTTCCTGAAACACCTAAAAAACAAAGCAACGGAGCCTACGGCACTTCCACTTATGGTCCTATAGATTAGGGAAATTAAAATCAAAAACACACAGCCACCCCAAAGTTTCAGACGGCTCTCTTCACAAGAACCTCGTCTACGGTACAAGTTAAATATCCCAGAAAGCGAAAAATGGATAAAGAAGTTGTGGTACGTACGTACAATGGAATATCACTCAACAATGAAATCTATGTCATCAGGCCCGTCGTGGCATAATGAGTGGATTCAGGTACGATGATTCTAAGTGAAATAAGTGACACAGAAAATGAAACATCATAAGATATCACTAATACACGGAATGTAATCTGGGCTATACATGAACTGAATTACAAAACAGAACAGGGTCTCAAATTTAGAAAACCAACTTATGTTTGCTTAAGGGGAAAGGTGAGTTGGGGTGCTGCAGAAAACCAGAGATAGAAATTAGCAGAGATACCATTCCATAAGTCAAATATGTAATAGTCAAGACCTACCCCTTGCTCAACGAAATGGGCTAAACACCCTCTATTCAACGCCTAGGAATACACCTCAGTAGTAAGAATCTTCAAACCCATGGATTTATATGTCTCCATAAGAGAATCAAGCGTGTGTACAGCTGCATGAAGGCAGCAGAGAAAATCCGATAAATCCCATTATCAAAATGAATTAAATAACAAAACACAATGACAGTGAAATAGAGAGCAATTCTTAAATAATTCATTCAGGGCTTGTGATGCAACCTGGATTTACCTCATCTACACCGAGAGCTGAGTGAGACAAAAGGTTGGACACTTCGGGCTGATAGCATTGGTGAGGTTCGATGAGCAAATGCAGACCATTTGAAGTCATACTGCATGGTACCCATTCCATGGGTCCCAACTCTCCAGGTTTAAGCGATTCTTCCTTCAGCTAAAACATGCATGGGAAACCCACAGTATGGTGCACCGTGTGACCGGGAAACGTTTTCAAATGCATCTCAGTTTTCGGCCCCTTTTACTCAGGTTCACCATTCCAGACCCTTTACTAACAATCTCCCCACTTGCAGAGTCAGTGCCTTTAACCTGCTGTTTGGCACAGTTTGCAATTTCTGCGCAAGATGAACAGGAATAGGGAGAACCAATGAGAGACTAGCTGTAGGTGTCTGCACGGGCAAATTTAACGCTCATTTCCAACCAGGAAGAGGAATTAACCAAACGCTCAGCATGCCGTGCCGGAACCAGATTAGGGCCTGAATCAATCCTTCAGGTTTGCGGCCAGCTCACAAGAAAACGATTTGAAGAAAGGAGCTCAGGGGCACTGTAATTCACAAACCTGCAGAGTTATAAATGACAGCTATCGTCCAAAAATATATTGAAGGAAGGCTGCGAAGAGGACTTGAAAGTGGGACAGAATTGCAGGAAAACGATTTCACGCGGTAGACTGGAATTGCATTTAAAGCATAGGAAAAGAGGCAGAACGTCGACAATGATGCACTTGGCCAAAAAGGGCCTATGCGTTTTTTTCCTGAATATATTCAGGAAAAAACGCATACGCACTTTTTGGCCAACCAAGCAAGCATGTTAAAGTAATCTGCACTACAATGAAGTCTCACTGCCCCCTGGTCAAAAGGGTCATCTGAAAAAAGTGTAAAATCCAGAAATGAAGCCCAGGCCATGGAGAATACGGAGCCTTGTTATGCTGATGGGTGGGATGTAAATTGCCAACAGCCACTCTGGAGAAGTGTACGGTGTTTCCTGAAACACCTAAAAACAAAGCAACGGAGCCTACGGCACTTCCACTTATGGTCCTATAGCTTAGGGAAATTAAAATCAAAAACACACAGCCACCCCAAAGTTTCAGACGGCTCTGTTTACAAGAACCTCGTCTACGGTACAAGTTAAATATCCAAAAAAGCGAAAAATGGATAAAGAAGTTGTGGTACGTACGTACAATGGAATATCACTCACCAATGAAATCTATGTCATCAGGCCCGTCGTGGCATAAGGAATGGTTTCAGGTACAATGATTCTAAGTGAAATAAGTCACACAGAAAATGAAACATCATAAGATATCACTAATACACGGAATGTAATTTTGGCTACACATGAACTGAATTACAAAACAGAACAGGTTCTCAAATTTAGAAAACCAACTTATGTTTGCTTAAGGGGAAAGGTGAGTTGGGGTGCTGCATAAAACCAGAGATAGAAATTAGCACAGATACCATTCCATACGTCAAATATGTAATAGTCAAGACCTACCCGTTGCTCAACGAAATGGGCTAAACACCCTATATTCAACGCCTAGGAATACACCTGACTAGTAAGAATCTTCAAACTCATGGATTTATATGTCTCCATAAGAGAAACAAGCGTGTGTACAGCTGCATGAAGGCAGCAGAGAAAATCCGATAAATCCCATTATCTAAATGAATTACAAAAACAAAACACAATGCCAGTGAAATAGAGAGCAATTCTTACATAATTCATTCAGGGCTTGTGATGCAACCTGGATTTACCTCATCTACACCCAGAGCTGAGTGAGACATAAGGTTGGACACTTCGGACTGATACCATTGGTGAGGTTCGAGGAGCAAATGCAGACCCATTGAAGTCCTACTTCATGGGACCCATTTCATGGGTCCCAAGTCTCCAGGTTTAAGCGATTCTTCCTTCAGCTAAAACATGCATGGGAATCCCACTGTATGGTGCACCATGTGACCGGGAAACGTTTTCAAATGCATCTCAGTTTTCGTCCCGTTTTACTCGGGTTCACAATTCCAGACCCTTTACTAACACTCTCCCCACTTGGAGAGTCAGTGCCTTTAACCTGCTGTTTGGCACAGTTTGCAATTTCTGCGCAAGATGAAAAGGAATAGGGAGAACCAATGAGAGACTAGCTGTAGGTGTCTGCACGGGCAAATTTAACGCTCATTTCCCACCAGGAAGAGGAATTAACCAAAGGCTCAGCATGCCGTGCCGGAACCAGATTAGGGCCTGAAGCAATACTGCGGGTTTGTGGCAGGCTCAAAAGAAAGCGATTTGAAGAAAGGAGCTCAGGGTCACTGTAATACACAAACCTGCAGAGTTATAAATGACAGCTATCGTCCAAAAATATATTGAAGGAAGGCTGGAAGAGGACTTGAAAGCGGGGCAGAATTGCAGGAAATTGATTTCAGGGGGTAGACTGGAATTGCATTTAAAGCATAGGAAAAGAGGCAGAACGTCGACAATGATGCACTTGGCCAAAAAGGGCGTATGCGTTTTTTCCTGAATATATTCAGGAAAAAACGCATAAGCTCTTTTTGGCCAACCAAGCAAGCATGTTAAAGAAATCTGCACTACAATGAAGTCTCACTGCCCCCCGGTCAAAAGGGCCATCTGAAAAAAGTGTAAAATCCAGAAATGCAGAACAGGCTATGGAGAACAGGGAGCCTTGTTATGCTGATGGGTGGGATGTAAATTGCCAACAGCCACTCTGGAGAAGTGTATGGTGTTTCCTGAAACACCTAAAAAACAAAGCAACGGAGCCTACGGCACTTCCACTCATGGTCCTATAGCTTAGGGAAAATAAAATAAAAAACACACAGCCACCCCAAAGTTTGGGACGGCTCTGTTTACAAGAAACTCGTCTACGGTACAAGTTAAATATCCCAGAAAGCGAAAAATGGATAAAGAAGTTGTGGTACGTACGTACAATGGAATATCACTCACCAATGAAGTCTATGTCATCTGGCACGTCCTGGCATAATGAGTGGATTCAGGTACGATGATTCTAAGTGAAATAAGTCACACAGAAAATGAAACATCATAAGGTATCACTAATACACGGAATGTAATCTTGGCTACACATGAACTGAATTACAAAACAGAACAGGGTCTCAAATTTAGAAAACCAACTTATGTTTGCGTAAGGGGAAAGGTGAGTTGGGGTGCTGCATAAAACAAGAGGTAGAAATTAGCACAGATACCATTCCATACGTCAAATACGTAATAGTCAAGACCTACACCTTGCTCAACGAAATGGGCTAAACACCCTATATTCAACGCCTAGGAATACACCTGACTAGTAAGAATCTTCAAACCCATGGATTTATATGTCTCCATAAGAGAATCAAGCGTGTGTACAGCTGCATGAAGGCAGCAGAGAAAATCCGATAAATCCCATTATCAAAATGAATTACAAAAACAAAACACAATGACAGTGAAATAGAGAGCAATTGTTAAATAATTCATTCAGGGCTTGTGATGCAACCTGGATTTACCTCATCTACACCCAGAGCTGAGTGAGACATAAGGTTGGACTCTTCGGGCTGATGGCATTGGTGAGGTCCGATGAGCAAATGCAGACCATTTGAAGTCATACTGCATGGTACCCATTCCATGGGTCCCAAATCTCCAGGATTAAGCGATACTTCCTTCAGCTAAAACATGCATGGGAAACCCAAAATATGGTGCACCGTGTGACCGGGAAACGTTTTCAAATGCATCTCAGTTTTCTTCCCCTTTTACTCGGGTTCACAATTCCAGACCCTTTACTAACACTCTCCCCACATGGAGAGTCAGTGCCTTGAACCTGCTGTTTGGCACCGTTTGCAATTTCTGCGCAAGATGAACAGGAATAGAGAGAGCCAATGAGAGACTAGCTGTAGGTGTCTGCACGGGCAAATTTAACGCTCATTTCCCACCAGGAAGAGGAATTAACCAAAGGATCAGCATGCCGTGACAGAACCAGGTTAGGGCCTGAAGAAATCCTGCGGGTTTGCGGCCAGCTCACAAGAAAGCGATTTGAAGAAAGGAGCTCAGGGGCACTGTAACTCACAAACCTGCAGAGTTATAAATGACAGCTATCGTCCAAAAATATATTGAAGGAAGGCTGCGAAGACGACTTGTAAGTGGGGCAGAATTGCAGGAAAACGATTTCAGGGGGTACACGGGAATTGCATTTAAAGCATAGGAAAAGAGGCAGAACGTCGACAATGATGCTCTTGGCCAAAAAGGGGATATGCGTTTTTTCCTGAATATATTCAGGAAAAAACGCATATGCCCTTTTTGGCCAACCAAGCAAGCATGTTAAAGAAATCTGCACTACAATGAAGTCTCACTGCCCCCCGGTCAAAAGGGCCATCTGAAAAAAGTGTAAAATCCAGAAAGGCAGCACAGGCCATGGAGAACAGGGAGCCTTGTTATGCTGATGGGCGGAACCTAAATTGCCAACAGCCACTCTGGAGAAGTGTATGGTGTTTCCCGGAACACCGAAAAAGCAAAGCTACGGAGCCTACGGCGCTTCCACTTATGGTCCTATAGCTTAGGGAAATTAAAATCAAAAACACACAGCCACCCCAAAGTGTCGGACGGCTCTGTTTACAAGAACCTCGTCTACGGTACAAGTTAAATATCCCAGAATGTGAAAAATGGATAAAGAAGTTGTGGTACGTACGTACCATGGAATATCACTCAGCAATGAAATCTATGTCATCAGGCCCGTCGCGGCATAATGAGTGGATTCAGGTACGATGATTCTAAGTGAAATAAGTCACACAGAAAATGAAATATCATAAGATATCACTAATACACGGAATGTAAACTTGGCTACACATGAACTGAATTACAAAACAGAACAGGGTCTCAAATTTAGAAAACCAACTTATGCTTGCTTAAGGGGAAAGGTGAGTTGGGGTGCTGCATAAAACCAGAGATAGAAATTAGCACAGATACCTTTCCATAAGCCAAATATGTAATAGTCAAGACCTACCCCTTGCTCAACGAAATGGACTAAACACCCCATATTCAACGCCTAGGAATACACCTGACTAGTAAGAATCTTCAAACCCATGGATTGATATGTCTCGGTAAGAGAAAGAAGCCTTTGTACAGTAGCATGAATGCAGCAGAGAAAATCCGATAAATCCCATTATCAAAATGAATTACACAAACAAAACCCAAGGACAGTGAAATAGAGAGCAATTCTTAAATAATTCATTCAGGGCTTGTGATGCAACCTGGAATTACCTCATCTAAACCCAGATTTGAGTGAGACATAAGGTTGGACACTTCGGGCTGATAGCATTGGTGAGGTTCGATGAGCAAATGCAGACCATTTGAAGTCATATTGCATGGTACCCATTCCATGGGTCCCAACTCTCCAGGTTTAAGCGATTCTTCCTTCAGCTAAAGCATGCATGGGAATCCCACAGTATGGTGCACTGAGTGACCGGGAAACGTTTTCAAATGCATCTCAGTTTTTGTCCTCTTTTACTTGGGTTCACCATTCCAGATCCTTTACTAACACTCTCCCCACTTGGAGAGTCAGTGCCTTTAACCTCCTGTTTGGCACAGTTTGCAATTTCTGCGCAAGATGAACAGGAATAGGGAGAACCAATGAGAGACTAGCTCTAGGTGTCTGCACGGGCAAATTTAACGCTCATTTCCAACCAGGAACAGGAATTAAAGAAAGGCTCAGCATGCCGTGCCGGAACAACATTAGGGCCTGAAGCAATCCTGCGGGTTTGCGGCCAGATCAAAAGAAAGCAATTTGAAGAAAGGAGCTCAGGGGCACTGTAACTCACAAACCTGCAGAGTTATAAATGACAGCTATCGTCCAAAAATATATTGAAGGAAGGCTGCGAAGAGGACTTGAAAGCGGGGCAGAATTGCAGGAAAACGATTTCAGGGGGTAGACGGGAATTGCATTTAAAGCATAGGAAAAGAGGCAGAACATCGACAATGATGCTCTTGGCCAAAAAGGGCGTATGCGTTTTTTCCTGAATATATTCAGGAAAAAACGCATACGCCCTTTTTGGCCAACCAAGCAAGCATGTTAAAGAAATCTGCACTACAATGAAGTCTCACTGCCCCCCGGTCAAAAGGGCCATCTGAAAAAAGTGTAAAATCCAGAAAGGCAGCACCGGCCATGGAGAACAGGGAGCCTTGTTATGCTGATGGGCGGGATGTAAATTGCCAACAGCCACTCTGGAGAAGTGTATGGTGTTTCCCGGAACACCGATAAAACAAAGCTACGGAGCCTACGGCACTTCCACTTATGGTCCTATAGCTTAGGGAAATTAAAATCAAAAACACACAGCCACCCCAAAGTGTCGGACGGCTCTGTTTACAAGAACATCGTCTACAGTACAAGTTAAATATCCCAGAATGTGAAAAATGGATAAAGAAGTTGTGGTACGTACGTACAATGGAATATCACTCAGCAATGAAATCTATGTCATCAGGCCCGTCGCGGCATAATGAGTGGATTCAGGTACGATATTCTAAGTGAAATAAGTCACACAGAAAATGAAACATCATAAGATATCACTAATACACGGAATATAAACTTGGCTACACATGAACTGAATTACAAAACAGAACAGGGTCTGAAATTTAGAAAACCAACTTATGCTTGCTTAAGGGGAAAGGTGAGTTGGGGTGCTGCATAAAACCAGAGATAGAAATTAGCACAGATACCTTTCCATAAGCCAAATATGTAATAGTCAAGACCTACCCCTTGCTCAACGAAATGGACTAAACACCCCATATTCAACGCCTAGGAATACACCTGACTAGTAAGAATCTTCAAACCCATGGATTTATATGTCTCCGTAAGAGAATGAAGCGTGTGTACAGCGGCATGAATGCAGCAGAGAAAATCCGATAAATCCCATTATCAAAATGAATTACACAAACAAAACCCAAGGACAGTGAAATAGAGAGCAATTCTTAAATCATTCAGGGCTTGTGATGCAACCTGGATTTACCACATCTACACCCAGAGCTGAGTGAGACATAAGGTTGGGCACTTCGGGCTGATAGCATTGGTGAGGTTCGATGAGCAAATGCAGACCCTTTGAAGTCATACAGCATGGTACCCATTCCATGGGTCCCAACTCTCCAAGTTTAAGGGATTCTTCCTTCAGCTAAAACATGCATGGGAAACCCACAGTATGGTGCACCGTGTGACTGGCAAACGTTTTCAAATGCATCTCAGTTTTCGTCCCCTTTTACTCGGGTTCACCATTCCAGACCCTTTACGAACACTCTCCCCACTTGGAGAGTCAGTGCCTTTAACCTCCTGTTGGGCACAGTTTGCAATTTCTGCACAAGATGAAAAGGAATAGGGAGAACCAATGAGAGACTAGCTCTAGGTGTCTGCACGGGCAAATTTAACGCTCATTTCCCACCAGGAAGAGGAATTAACCAAAGGCTCAGCATGCCGTGCCGGAACCAGATTAGGGCCTGAAGCAATAATGTGGGTTTGCGGCCAGCTCACAAGATAGCGAGTTGAAGAAAGGAGCTCAGGGGCACTGTAACTCACAAACCTGCAGAGTTATAAATAACAGCTACCGTCCAAAAATATATTGAAGGAAGGCTGCGAAGACGACTTGTAAGTGGGGCAGAATTGCAGGAAAACGATTTCAGGGGGTACACGGGAATTGCATTTAAAGCATATGAAAAGAGGCAGAACGTCGACAATGATGCTCTTGGCCAAAAAGGGCATATGCGTTTTTTCCTGAATATATTCAGGAAAAAACGCATATGCCCTTTTTGGCCAACCAAGCAAGCATGTTAAAGAAATCTGCACTACAATGAAGTCTCACTGCCCCCCGGTCAAAAGGGCCATCTGAAAAAAGTGTAAAATCCAGAAAGGCAGCACAGGCCATGGAGAACAGGGAGCCTTGTTATGCTGATGGGCGGAACCTAAATTGCCAACAGCCACTCTGGAGAAGTGTATGGTGTTTCCCGGAACACCGAAAAAGCAAAGCTACGGAGCCTACGGCGCTTCCACTTATGGTCCTATAGCTTAGGGAAATTAAAATCAAAAACACACAGCCACCCCAAAGTGTCGGACGGCTCTGTTTACAAGAACCTCGTCTACGGTACAAGTTAAATATCCCAGAATGTGAAAAATGGATAAAGAAGTTGTGGTACGTACGTACCATGGAATATCACTCAGCAATGAAATCTATGTCATCAGGCCCGTCGCGGCATAATGAGTGGATTCAGGTACGATGATTCTAAGTGAAATAAGTCACACAGAAAATGAAATATCATAAGATATCACTAATACACGGAATGTAAACTTGGCTACACATGAACTGAATTACAAAACAGAACAGGGTCTCAAATTTAGAAAACCAACTTATGCTTGCTTAAGGGGAAAGGTGAGTTGGGGTGCTGCATAAAACCAGAGATAGAAATTAGCACAGATACCTTTCCATAAGCCAAATATGTAATAGTCAAGACCTACCCCTTGCTCAACGAAATGGACTAAACACCCCATATTCAAGGCCTAGGAATACACCTGACTAGTAAGAATCTTCAAACCCATGGATTTATATGTCTCGGTAAGAGAAAGAAGCCTTTGTACAGTAGCATGAATGCAGCAGAGAAAATCCGATAAATCCCATTATCAAAATGAATTACACAAACAAAACCCAAGGACAGTGAAATAGAGAGCAATTCTTAAATAATTCATTCAGGGCTTGTGATGCAACCTGGAATTACCTCATCTACACCCAGATTTGAGTGAGACATAAGGTTGGACACTTCGGGCTGATAGCATTGGTGAGGTTCGATGAGCAAATGCAGACCATTTGAAGTCATATTGCATGGTACCCATTCCATGGGTCCCAACTCTCCAGGTTTAAGCGATTCTTCCTTCAGCTAAAGCATGCATGGGAATCCCACAGTATGGTGCACTGAGTGACCGGGAAACGTTTTCAAATGCATCTCAGTTTTTGTCCTCTTTTACTTGGGTTCACCATTCCAGATCCTTTACTAACACTCTCCCCACTTGGAGAGTCAGTGCCTTTAACCTCCTGTTTGGCACAGTTTGCAATTTCTGCGCAAGATGAACAGGAATAGGGAGAACCAATGAGAGACTAGCTCTAGGTGTCTGCACGGGCAAATTTAACGCTCATTTCCAACCAGGAACAGGAATTAAAGAAAGGCTCAGCATGCCGTGCCGGAACAACATTAGGGCCTGAAGCAATCCTGCGGGTTTGCGGCCAGATCAAAAGAAAGCAATTTGAAGAAAGGAGCTCAGGGGCACTGTAACTCACAAACCTGCAGAGTTATAAATGACAGCTATCGTCCAAAAATATATTGAAGGAAGGCTGCGAAGAGGACTTGAAAGCGGGGCAGAATTGCAGGAAAACGATTTCAGGGGGTAGACGGGAATTGCATTTAAAGCATAGGAAAAGAGGCAGAACATCGACAATGATGCTCTTGGCCAAAAAGGGCGTATGCGTTTTTTCCTGAATATATTCAGGAAAAAACGCATACGCCCTTTTTGGCCAACCAAGCAAGCATGTTAAAGAAATCTGCACTACAATGAAGTCTCACTGCCCCCCGGTCAAAAGGGCCATCTGAAAAAAGTGTAAAATCCAGAAAGGCAGCACCGGCCATGGAGAACAGGGAGCCTTGTTATGCTGATGGGCGGGATGTAAATTGCCAACAGCCACTCTGGAGAAGTGTATGGTGTTTCCCGGAACACCGATAAAACAAAGCTACGGAGCCTACGGCACTTCCACTTATGGTCCTATAGCTTAGGGAAATTAAAATCAAAAACACACAGCCACCCCAAAGTGTCGGACGGCTCTGTTTACAAGAACCTCGTCTACGGTACAAGTTAAATATCCCAGAATGTGAAAAATGGATAAAGAAGTTGTGGTACGTACGTACAATGGAATATCACTCAGCAATGAAATCTATGTCATCAGGCCCGTCGCGGCATAATGAGTGGATTCAGGTACGATGATTCTAAGTGAAATAAGTCACACAGAAAATGAAACATCATAAGATATCACTACTACACGGAATGTAAACTTGGCTACACATGAACTGAATTACAAAACAGAACAGGGTCTCAAATTTAGAAAACCAACTTATGCTTGCTTAAGGGGAAAGGTGAGTTGGGGTGCTGCATAAAACCAGAGATAGAAATTAGCACAGATACCTTTCCATAAGCCAAATATGTAATAGTCAAGACCTACCCCTTGCTCAATGAAATGGACTAAACACCCCATGTTCAACGCCTAGGAATACAACTGACTAGTAAGAATCTTCAAACCCATGGATTTATATATCTCCGTAAGAGAATGAAGCGTGTGTACAGCGGCATGAATGCAGCAGAGAAAATCCGATAAATCCCATTATCAAAATGAATTACACAAACAAAACCCAAGGACAGTGAAATAGAGAGCAATTCTTAAATAATTCATTCAGGGCTTGTGATGCAACCTGGATTTACCACATCTACACCCAGAGCTGAGTGAGACATAAGGTTGGGCACTTCGGGCTGATAGCATTTGTGAGGTTCGATGAGCAAATGCAGACCCTTTGAAGTCATACAGCATGGTACCCATTCCATGGGTCCCAACTCTCCAAGTTTAAGGGATTCTTCCTTCAGCTAAAACATGCATGGGAAACCCACAGTATGGTGCACCGTGTGACTGGCAAACGTTTTCAAATGCATCTCAGTTTTCGTCCCCTTTTACTCGGGTTCACCATTCCAGACCCTTTACGAACACTCTCCCCACTTGGAGAGTCAGTGCCTTTAACCTCCTGTTGGGCACAGTTTGCAATTTCTGCGCAAGATGAAAAGGAATAGGGAGAACCAATGAGAGACTAGCTCTAGGTGTCTGCACGGGCAAATTTAACGCTCATTTCCCAAAGGAAGAGGAATTAACCAAAGGCTCAGCATGCCGTGCCGGAACCAGATTAGGGCCTGAAGCAATCCTGTGGGTTTGCGGCCAGCTCACAAGATAGCGAGTTGAAGAAAGAAGCTCAGGGGCACTGTAACTCACAAACCTGCAGAGTTATATATGACAGCTATCGTCCAAAAATATATTGAAGGAAGGCTGCGAAAACGACTTGTAAGTAGGGCAGAATTGCAGGAAAACGATTTCAGGGGGTACACGGGAATTGCATTTAAAGCATAGGAAAAGAGGCAGAACATCGACAATGATGCTCTTGGCCAAAAAGGGCGTATGCGTTTTTTCCTGAATATATTCAGGAAAAAACGCATACGCCCTTTTTGGCCAACCAAGCAAGCATGTTAAAGAAATCTGCACTACAATGAAGTCTCACTGCCCCCCGGTCAAAAGGGCCATCTGAAAAAAGTGTAAAATCCAGAAAGGCAGCACAGGCCATGGAGAACAGCGAGCCTTGTTATGCTGATGGGCGGGATGTAAGTTGCCAACAGCCAGTCTGGGAAAATGTATGGTGTTTCCCGGAACATCTAAAAAACAAAGCAACGGAGCCTACGGCAATTCCCCTTATTGCCCTATAGCTTAGGAAAATTAAAATCAAAAACACACAGCCACCCAAAAGTCTCGGGCGGCTCTGTTTACAAGAACCTCGTCTACGGTACAAGTTAAATATCCCAGAATGTGAAAAATGGATAAAGAAGTTGTGGTACGTACGTACAATGGAATATCACTCACCAATGAAATCTATGTCATCTGGCTCATCGTGGCATAATGAGTGGATTCAGGTACTATGATTCTAAGTGAAATAAGTCACACCGAAATTGAAACATCATAAGATATCACTAATACACCGAATGTAATCTTGGCTACACATCAACTGAATTACAAAACAGAACAGTGTCTCAACTTTAGAAAACCAACTTATGTTTGCGTAAGGGGAAAGGTGAGTTGGGGTGCTGCATAAAACCAGAGTTAGAAATTAGCACAGATACCATTCCATAAGTCAAATACGTAATAGTCAAGACCTACCCCGTGCTCAACGAAATGGGCTAAACACCCTATATTCAACGCCTAGGAATACACCTCACTAGTAAGAATCTTCAAACCCATGGATTTATATGTCTCCATAAGAGAATCAAGCGTGTGTACAGCTGCATGAAGGCAGCAGAGAAAATCCGATGAATTCCATTATCATAATGAATTAAATAACAAAACACAATGACAGTGAAATAGAGAGCAATTCTTAAATAATTCATTTAGGGCTTGTGGTGCAACCTGGATTTACCTCATCTGCACCCAGATCTGAGTGAGACATAAGGTTGGACACTTCGGGCTGATAGCATTGGTGAGGTTCGATGAGCAAATGCAGACCATTTGAAGTCATACTGCATGGTACCCATTCCATGGGTCCCAACTCTCCAGGTTTAAGCGATTCTTCCTTCAGCTAAAACATGCATGGGAAACCCACAGTATGGTGCACCGTGTGACCGGGAAACGTTTTCAAATGCATCTCAGTTTTCGGCCCCGTTTACTCGGGTTCACATTTCCAGACCCTTTACTAACACTCTCCCCACTTGGAGAGTCAGTGCCTTTAACCTGCTGTTTGGCACAGTTTGCAATTTCTGCGCAAGACTAGGGAGAACCAATGAGAGACTAGCTGTAGGTGTCTGCACGGGCAAAATTAATGCTCAATTCCCACCAGGAAGAGGAAGTAACCAAACGCTCAGCATGCCGTGCCTGAACGAGATTAGGGCCTGAAGCAATCCTGCGGGATTGTGGACAGCTCAAAAGAAAGCGATTTGAAGAAAGGAGCTCAGGGGCACTGTAATTCACAAAACTGCAGAGTTATAAATGACAGCTATCGTCCAATAAAATATTGAAGGATGTCTGCGAAGAGGACTTGAAAGCGGGGCAGAATTGCAGGAAAACGATTTCAGGGGGTAGACTGGAATTGCATTTAAAGCATAGGAAAAGAGGCAGAACGTCCACAATGATGCACTTGGCCAAAAAGGGCGTATGCGTTTTTTTCCTGAATATATTCAGGAAAAAACGCATACGCGCTTTTTGGACAACCAAGCAAGCATGTTAAAGAAATCTGCACTACAATGAAGTCTCACTGCCCCCCGATCAAAAGGGCCATCTGAAAAAGGTGTAAAATCCAGAAAGGCAGCACAGGCCATGGAGAACAGGGAGCCTTGTTATGCTGATGGGTGGGATGTAAATTGCCAACAGCCACTCTGGAGAAGTTTATGGTGTTTCCTGAAACACCTAAAAAACAAAGCAACGGAGCCTACGGCACTTCCACTTATGGTCCTATAGATTAGGGAAATTAAAATCAAAAACACCCAGCCACCCCAAAGTTTCAGACGGCTCTCTTCACAAGAACATCGTCTACGGTACAAGTTAAATATCCCAGAAAGCGAAGAAATGGATAAAGAACTTGTGGTACGTACGTACAATGGAATATCACTCACCAATGAAATCTATGTCCTCTGGCCCGTCCTGGCATAATGAGTGGATTCAGGTACGATGATTCTAAGTGAAATAAGTCACACAGAAAATGAAACATCATAAGATATCACTAATACACGGAATGTAATCTGGGCTACACATGAACTGAATTACAAAACAGAACAGGGTCTCAAATTTAGAAAACCAACTTATGTTTGCTTAAGGGGAAAGGTCAGTTGGGGTGCTGCATAAAACCAGAGATAGAAATTAGCAGAGATACCATTCCATAAGTCAAATATGTAATAGTCAAGACCTACCCCTTGCTCAACGCAATGGGCTAAACACCCTCTATTCAAAGCCTAGGAATACACCTCACTAGTAAGACTCTTCAAACCCATGGATTTATATGTCTCCATAAGAGAATCAAGCGTGTGTACAGCTGCATGAAGGCAGCAGAGAAAATCCGATAAATCCCATTATCAAAATGAATTAAATAACAAAACACAATGACAGTGAAATAGAGAGCAATTCTTAAATAATTCATTCAGGGCTTGTGATGCAACCTGGATTTACCTCATCTACACCCAGAGCTGAGTGAGACAAAAGGTTGGACACTTCGGGCTGATAGCATTGGTGAGGTTCGATGAGCAAATGCAGACCCTTTGAAGTCATGCTGCATGATACCCATTCCATGGGTCCCAACTCTCCAGGTTTAAGCGATTCTTCCTTCAGCTAAAACATGCATGGGAAACCCACAGTATGGTGCACCGTGTGACCGGGAAACGTTTTCAAATGCATCTCAGTTTTCGGCCCCTTTTACTCAGGTTCACCATTCCAGACCCTTTACTAACACTCTCCCCACTTGGAGAGTCAGTGCCTTTAATCTGCTGTTTGGCACAGTTTGCAATTTCTGCGCAAGATGAACAGGAATAGGGAGAACCAATGAGAGACTAGCTGTAGGTGTCTGCACGGGCAAATTTAACGCTCATTTCCAACCAGGAAGAGGAATTAACCAAACGCTCAACATTCCGTGCTGGAACCAGATTAGGGCCGGAATCAAACCTGGGGGTTTGCGGCCATCTCACAAGAAAGCGATTTGAAGAAAGGAGCTCAGGGGCACTGTAATTCACAAACCTGCAGAGTTATAAATGACAGCTATCGTCCAAAAATATATTGAAGGAAGGCTGCGAAGACGACTTGTAAGCGGGACAGATTTGCAGGAAAACGATTTCAGGGGGTAGACGGGAATTGCATTTAAAGCATAGGAAAAGAGGCAGAACGACGACAATGATGCACTTGGCCAAAAAGGGCGTATGCGTTTTTTCCTGAATATATTCAGGAAAAAACGCATACGCACTTTTTGGCCAACCAAGCAAGCATGTTAAAGAAATCTGCACTACAATGAAGTCTCACTGCCCCCCGGTCAAAAGGGCCATCTGAATAAAGTGTAAAATCCAGAAATGCAGCACAGGCCATGGAGAACAGGGAGCCTTGTTATGCTGATGCGTGGGATGTAATTTGCCAACAGCCACTCTGGAGAAGTGTATGGTGTTTCCTGAAACACCTAAAAAACACAGCAACGGAGCCTACGGCACTTCCCCTTATGGTCCTATAGCTTAGGAAAATTAAAATCAAAAACACACAACCACCCAAAAGTCTCGGGCGGCTCTGTTTACAAGAACCTCGTCTACAGTACAAGTTAAATATCCCAGAATGTGAAAAATGGATAAACAAGTTGTGGTACGTACGTACAATGGAATATCACACATCAATGAAATCTATGTCATCAGGCCCGTCGCGGCATAATGAGTGGATTCAGGTACGATGATTCTAAGTGAAATAAGTCACACAGAAAATGAAACATCATAAGATATCACTAATACACCGAATGTAAACTTGGCTACACATGAACTGAATTACAAAACAGAACAGGGTCTCAAATTTAGAAAACCAACTTATGCTTGCTTAAGGGGAAAGGTGAGTTGGGGTGCTGCATAAAACCAGAGATAGAAATTAGCACAGATACCTTTCCATAAGCCAAATATGTAATAGTCAAGACCTACCCCTTGCTCAACGAAATGGACTAAACACCCCATATTCAACGCCTAGGAATACACCTGACTAGTAAGAATCTTCAAACCCATGGATTTATATGTCTCCATAAGAGAATGAAGCGTGTGTACAGCGGCATGAATGCAGCAGAGAAAATCCGATAAATCCCATTATCAAAATGAATTACACAAACAAAACCCAAGGACAGTGAAATAGAGAGCAATTCTTAAATAATTCATTCAGGGCTTGTGATGCAACCTGGATTTACCACATCTACACCCAGAGCTGAGTGAGACATAAGGTTGGGCACTTCGGCTCATATCATTGGTGAGGTTCGATGAGCAAATGCAGACCCTTTGAAGTCATACAGCATGGTACCTTTTCCATGGGTCCCAATTCTCCAAGTTTAAGGGATTCTTCCTTCAGCTAAAACATGCATGGGAAACCCACAGTATGGTGCACTGTGTGACTGGCAAACGTTTTCAAATGCATCTCAGTTTTCGTCCACTTTTACTCGGGTTCACCATTCCAGACCCTTTACGAACACTCTCCCCACTTGGAGAGTCAGTGCCTTTAACCTCCTGTTGGGCACAGTTTGCAATTTCTGCGCAAGATGAAAAGGAAGAGGGAGAACGAATGAGAGACTAGCTGTAGGTGTCTGCACGGGCAAATTTAACGCTCATTTCCCACCAGGAAGAGGAATTAACCAAAGGCTCAGCATGCCGTGCCGGAACCAGATTAGGGCCTGAGGCAATCCTGTGGGTTTGCGGCCAGCTAACAAGATAGCGAGTTGAAGAAAGGAGCTCAGGGGCACTGTAACTCACAAACCTGCAGAGTTATAAATGACAGCTATCGTCCAAAAATATATTGAAGGAAGGCTGCGAAGACGACTTGTAAGCGGGACAGATTTGCAGGAAAACGATTTCAGGGGGTAGACGGGAATTCCATTTAAAGCATAGGAAAAGAGGCAGAACGTCGACAATGATGCTCTTGGGCAAAAAGGGCGTATGCGTTTTTCCTGAATATATTCAGGAAAAAACGCATACGCCCTTTTTGGCCAACCAAGCAAGCATGTTAAAGAAATCTGCACTACAATGAAGTCTCACTGCCCCCCGGGCAAAAGGGCCATCTGAAAATAGTGTAAAATCCAGAAAGGCAGCACAGGCCATGGAGAACAGGGAGCCTTGTTATGCTGATGGGCGGGATGTAAATTGCCAACAGCCACTCTGGAGAAGTGTATGGTGTTTCCCGGAACACCGAAAAAACAAAGCTACGGAGCCTACGGCACTTCCACTTATGGTCCTATAGCTTAGGGAAATTAAAATCAAAAACACACAGCCACCCCAAAGTGTCGGACGGCTCTGTTTACAAGAACCTCGTCTACGGTACAAGGTAAATATCCCAGAATGTGAAAAATGGATAAAGAAGTTGTGGTACGTACGTACAATGGAATATCACTCAGCAATGAAATCTATGTCATCAGGCCCGTCGCAGCATAATGAGTGGATTCAGGTACGATGATTCTAAGTGAAATAAGTCACACAGAAAATGAAACATCATAAGATATCACTACTACACGGAATGTAAACTTGGCTACACATGAACTGAATTACAAAACAGAACAGGGTCTCAAATTTAGAAAACCAACTTATGCTTGCTTAAGGGGAAAGGTGAGTTGGGGTGCTGCATAAAACCAGAGATAGAAATTAGCACAGATACCTTTCCATAAGCCAAATATGTAATAGTCAAGACCTACCCCTTGCTCAACGAAATGGACTAAACACCCCATATTCAACGCCTAGGAATACACCTGACTAGTAAGAATCTTCAAACCCATGGATTTATATGTCTCCGTAAGAGAATGAAGCGTGTGTACAGCGGCATGAATGCAGCAGAGAAAATCCGATAAATCCCATTATCAAAATGAATTACACAAACAAAACCCAAGGACAGTGAAATAGAGAGCAATTCTTAAATAATTCATTCAGGGCTTGTGATGCAACCTGGATTTACCTCATCTACACCCAGAGCTGAGTGAGACAAAAGGTTGGACACTTCGGGCTGATAGCATTGGTGAGGTTCGATGAGCAAATGCAGACCCTTTGAAGTCATGCTGCATGATACCCATTCCATGGGTCCCAACTCTCCAGGTTTAAGCGATTCTTCCTTCAGCTAAAACATGCATGGGAAACCCACAGTATGGTGCACCGTGTGACCGGGAAACGTTTTCAAATGCATCTCAGTTTTCGGCCCCTTTTACTCAGGTTCACCATTCCAGACCCTTTACTAACACTCTCCCCACTTGGAGAGTCAGTGCCTTTAATCTGCTGTTTGGCACAGTTTGCAATTTCTGCGCAAGATGAACAGGAATAGGGAGAACCAATGAGAGACTAGCTGTAGGTGTCTGCACGGGCAAATTTAACGCTCATTTCCAACCAGGAAGAGGAATTAACCAAACGCTCAACATTCCGTGCTGGAACCAGATTAGGGCCGGAATCAAACCTGGGGGTTTGCGGCCATCTCACAAGAAAGCGATTTGAAGAAAGGAGCTCAGGGGCACTGTAATTCACAAACCTGCAGAGTTATAAATGACAGCTATCGTCCAAAAATATATTGAAGGAAGGCTGCGAAGACGACTTGTAAGCGGGACAGATTTGCAGGAAAACGATTTCAGGGGGTAGACGGGAATTGCATTTAAAGCATAGGAAAAGAGGCAGAACGACGACAATGATGCACTTGGCCAAAAAGGGCGTATGCGTTTTTTCCTGAATATATTCAGGAAAAAACGCATACGCACTTTTTGGCCAACCAAGCAAGCATGTTAAAGAAATCTGCACTACAATGAAGTCTCACTGCCCCCCGGTCAAAAGGGCCATCTGAATAAAGTGTAAAATCCAGAAATGCAGCACAGGCCATGGAGAACAGGGAGCCTTGTTATGCTGATGCGTGGGATGTAATTTGCCAACAGCCACTCTGGAGAAGTGTATGGTGTTTCCTGAAACACCTAAAAAACACAGCAACGGAGCCTACGGCACTTCCCCTTATGGTCCTATAGCTTAGGAAAATTAAAATCAAAAACACACAACCACCCAAAAGTCTCGGGCGGCTCTGTTTACAAGAACCTCGTCTACAGTACAAGTTAAATATCCCAGAATGTGAAAAATGGATAAACAAGTTGTGGTACGTACGTACAATGGAATATCACACATCAATGAAATCTATGTCATCAGGCCCGTCGCGGCATAATGAGTGGATTCAGGTACGATGATTCTAAGTGAAATAAGTCACACAGAAAATGAAACATCATAAGATATCACTAATACACCGAATGTAAACTTGGCTACACATGAACTGAATTACAAAACAGAACAGGGTCTCAAATTTAGAAAACCAACTTATGCTTGCTTAAGGGGAAAGGTGAGTTGGGGTGCTGCATAAAACCAGAGATAGAAATTAGCACAGATACCTTTCCATAAGCCAAATATGTAATAGTCAAGACCTACCCCTTGCTCAACGAAATGGACTAAACACCCCATATTCAACGCCTAGGAATACACCTGACTAGTAAGAATCTTCAAACCCATGGATTTATATGTCTCCATAAGAGAATGAAGCGTGTGTACAGCGGCATGAATGCAGCAGAGAAAATCCGATAAATCCCATTATCAAAATGAATTACACAAACAAAACCCAAGGACAGTGAAATAGAGAGCAATTCTTAAATAATTCATTCAGGGCTTGTGATGCAACCTGGATTTACCACATCTACACCCAGAGCTGAGTGAGACATAAGGTTGGGCACTTCGGCTCATATCATTGGTGAGGTTCGATGAGCAAATGCAGACCCTTTGAAGTCATACAGCATGGTACCTTTTCCATGGGTCCCAATTCTCCAAGTTTAAGGGATTCTTCCTTCAGCTAAAACATGCATGGGAAACCCACAGTATGGTGCACTGTGTGACTGGCAAACGTTTTCAAATGCATCTCAGTTTTCGTCCACTTTTACTCGGGTTCACCATTCCAGACCCTTTACGAACACTCTCCCCACTTGGACAGTCAGTGCCTTTAACATCCTGTTGGGCACAGTTTGCAATTTCTGCGCAAGATGAACAGGAATAGGGAGCACCAATGAGAGACTAGCTGTAGGTGTCTGCACAGGCAAATTTAACGCTCATTTCCCACCAGGAAGAGGAATTAACCAAAAGCTCAGCATGCCGTGCCGCAACAAGATTAGGGCCTGAAGCAATCCAGCGGGTTTGCGGCCAGCTCTAAAGAAAGCGATTTGAAGAAAGGAGCTCAGGGGCACTGTAATTCACAAACCTGCAGAGTTATAAATGACAGATATCGTCCAAAAATATATTGAAGGAAGGCTGCGAAGACGACTTGAAAGCGGGGCAGAATTGCACGAAAACGATTTCAGGGGGTAGACTGGAATTGCATTTAAAGCATAGGAAAAGAGGCAGAACGACCACAATGATGCACTTGGCCAAAAAGGGCGTATGCGTTTTTTCCTGAATATATTCAGGAAAAAAATGCATACGCACTTTTTGGCCAACCAAGCAAGCATGTTAAAGAAATCTGCACTACAATGAAGTCTCACTGGCCCCCGGTCAAAAGGGCCATCTGAAAAAAGTGTAAAATCCAGAAAGGCAGCACAGGCCATGGAGAACAGGGAGCCTTGTTATGCTGATGGGTGGGATGTAAATTGCCAACAGCCACTCTGGAGAAGTGTATGGTGTTTCCTGAAACACCTAAAAAACAAAGCAACGGAGCCTACGGCACTTCCCCTTATGGTCCTATATCTTAGGAAAATTAAAATCAAAAACACACAACCACCCAAAAGTCTCGGGCGGCTCTGTTTACAAGAACCTCGTCTACAGTACAAGTTAAATATCCCAGAATGTGAAAAATGGATAAACAAGTTGTGGTACGTACGTACAATGGAATATCACCCAGCAATGAAATCTATGTCATCAAGCCCGTCGCGGCATAATGAGTGGATTCAGGTACGATGATTCTAAGTGAAATAAGTCACACAGAAAATGAAACATCATAAGATATCACTAATGCACCGAATGTAAACTTGGCTACACATGAACTGAATTACAAAACAGAACAGGGCCTCAAATTTCGAAAACCAACTTATGCTTGCTTAAGGGGAAAGGTGAGTTGGGGTGCTGCATAAAACCAGAGATAGAAATTAGCACAGATACCTTTCCATAAGCCAAATATGTAATAGTCAAGACCTACCCCTTGCTCAACGAAATGGACTAAACACCCCATATTCAAGGCCTAGGAATACACCTGACTAGTAAGAATCTTCAAACCCATGGATTTATATGTCTCCATAAGAGAATGAAGCGTGTGTACAGCGGCATGAATGCAGCAGAGGAAATCCGATAAATCCCATTATCAAAATGAATTACAGAAACAAAACCCAAGGACAGTGAAATAGAGAGCAATTCTTAAATAATTCATTCAGGGCTTGTGATGCAACCTGGATTTACCACATCTACACCCAGAGCTGAGTGAGACATAAGGTTGGGCACTTCGGGCTGATAGCATTGGTGAGGTTCGATGAGCAAATGCAGACCCTTTAAAGTCATACAGCATGGTACCCATTCCATGGGTCCCAACTCTCCAAGTTTAAGGGATTCTTCCTTCAGCTAAAACATGCATGGGAAACCCACAGTATGGTGCACCGTGTGACTGGCAAACGTTTTCAAATGCATCTCAGTTTTCGTCCCCTTTTACTCGGGTTCACCATTCCAGACCCTTTACGAACACTCTCCCCACTTGGAGAGTCAGTGCCTTTAACCTCCTGTTGGGCACAGTTTGCAATTTCTGCGCAAGATGAAAAGGAAGAGGGAGAACGAATGAGAGACTAGCTGTAGGTGTCTGCACGGGCAAATTTAACGCTCATTTCCCACCAGGAAGAGGAATTAACCAAAGGCTCAGCATGCCGTGCCGGAACCAGATTAGGGCCTGAGGCAATCCTGTGGGTTTGCGGCCAGCTAACAAGATAGCGAGTTGAAGAAAGGAGCTCAGGGGCACTGTAACTCACAAACCTGCAGAGTTATAAATGACAGCTATCGTCCAAAAATATATTGAAGGAAGGCTGCGAAGACGACTTGTAAGCGGGACAGATTTGCAGGAAAACGATTTCAGGGGGTAGACGGGAATTCCATTTAAAGCATAGGAAAAGAGGCAGAACGTCGACAATGATGCTCTTGGGCAAAAAGGGCGTATGCGTTTTTCCTGAATATATTCAGGAAAAAACGCATACGCCCTTTTTGGCCAACCAAGCAAGCATGTTAAAGAAATCTGCACTACAATGAAGTCTCACTGCCCCCCGGGCAAAAGGGCCATCTGAAAATAGTGTAAAATCCAGAAAGGCAGCACAGGCCATGGAGAACAGGGAGCCTTGTTATGCTGATGGGCGGGATGTAAATTGCCAACAGCCACTCTGGAGAAGTGTATGGTGTTTCCCGGAACACCGAAAAAACAAAGCTACGGAGCCTACGGCACTTCCACTTATGGTCCTATAGCTTAGGGAAATTAAAATCAAAAACACACAGCCACCCCAAAGTGTCGGACGGCTCTGTTTACAAGAACCTCGTCTACGGTACAAGGTAAATATCCCAGAATGTGAAAAATGGATAAAGAAGTTGTGGTACGTACGTACAATGGAATATCACTCAGCAATGAAATCTATGTCATCAGGCCCGTCGCAGCATAATGAGTGGATTCAGGTACGATGATTCTAAGTGAAATAAGTCACACAGAAAATGAAACATCATAAGATATCACTACTACACGGAATGTAAACTTGGCTACACATGAACTGAATTACAAAACAGAACAGGGTCTCAAATTTAGAAAACCAACTTATGCTTGCTTAAGGGGAAAGGTGAGTTGGGGTGCTGCATAAAACCAGAGATAGAAATTAGCACAGATACCTTTCCATAAGCCAAATATGTAATAGTCAAGACCTACCCCTTGCTCAACGAAATGGACTAAACACCCCATATTCAACGCCTAGGAATACACCTGACTAGTAAGAATCTTCAAACCCATGGATTTATATGTCTCCGTAAGAGAATGAAGCGTGTGTACAGCGGCATGAATGCAGCAGAGAAAATCCGATAAATCCCATTATCAAAATGAATTACACAAACAAAACCCAAGGACAGTGAAATAGAGAGCAATTCTTAAATAATTCATTCAGGGCTTGTGATGCAACCTGGATTTACCTCATCTACACCCAGAGCTGAGTGAGACAAAAGGTTGGACACTTCGGGCTGATAGCATTGGTGAGGTTCGATGAGCAAATGCAGACCCTTTGAAGTCATGCTGCATGATACCCATTCCATGGGTCCCAACTCTCCAGGTTTAAGCGATTCTTCCTTCAGCTAAAACATGCATGGGAAACCCACAGTATGGTGCACCGTGTGACCGGGAAACGTTTTCAAATGCATCTCAGTTTTCGGCCCCTTTTACTCAGGTTCACCATTCCAGACCCTTTACTAACACTCTCCCCACTTGGAGAGTCAGTGCCTTTAATCTGCTGTTTGGCACAGTTTGCAATTTCTGCGCAAGATGAACAGGAATAGGGAGAACCAATGAGAGACTAGCTGTAGGTGTCTGCACGGGCAAATTTAACGCTCATTTCCAACCAGGAAGAGGAATTAACCAAACGCTCAACATTCCGTGCTGGAACCAGATTAGGGCCGGAATCAAACCTGGGGGTTTGCGGCCATCTCACAAGAAAGCGATTTGAAGAAAGGAGCTCAGGGGCACTGTAATTCACAAACCTGCAGAGTTATAAATGACAGCTATCGTCCAAAAATATATTGAAGGAAGGCTGCGAAGACGACTTGTAAGCGGGACAGATTTGCAGGAAAACGATTTCAGGGGGTAGACGGGAATTGCATTTAAAGCATAGGAAAAGAGGCAGAACGACGACAATGATGCACTTGGCCAAAAAGGGCGTATGCGTTTTTTCCTGAATATATTCAGGAAAAAACGCATACGCACTTTTTGGCCAACCAAGCAAGCATGTTAAAGAAATCTGCACTACAATGAAGTCTCACTGCCCCCCGGTCAAAAGGGCCATCTGAATAAAGTGTAAAATCCAGAAATGCAGCACAGGCCATGGAGAACAGGGAGCCTTGTTATGCTGATGCGTGGGATGTAATTTGCCAACAGCCACTCTGGAGAAGTGTATGGTGTTTCCTGAAACACCTAAAAAACACAGCAACGGAGCCTACGGCACTTCCCCTTATGGTCCTATAGCTTAGGAAAATTAAAATCAAAAACACACAACCACCCAAAAGTCTCGGGCGGCTCTGTTTACAAGAACCTCGTCTACAGTACAAGTTAAATATCCCAGAATGTGAAAAATGGATAAACAAGTTGTGGTACGTACGTACAATGGAATATCACACATCAATGAAATCTATGTCATCAGGCCCGTCGCGGCATAATGAGTGGATTCAGGTACGATGATTCTAAGTGAAATAAGTCACACAGAAAATGAAACATCATAAGATATCACTAATACACCGAATGTAAACTTGGCTACACATGAACTGAATTACAAAACAGAACAGGGTCTCAAATTTAGAAAACCAACTTATGCTTGCTTAAGGGGAAAGGTGAGTTGGGGTGCTGCATAAAACCAGAGATAGAAATTAGCACAGATACCTTTCCATAAGCCAAATATGTAATAGTCAAGACCTACCCCTTGCTCAACGAAATGGACTAAACACCCCATATTCAACGCCTAGGAATACACCTGACTAGTAAGAATCTTCAAACCCATGGATTTATATGTCTCCATAAGAGAATGAAGCGTGTGTACAGCGGCATGAATGCAGCAGAGAAAATCCGATAAATCCCATTATCAAAATGAATTACACAAACAAAACCCAAGGACAGTGAAATAGAGAGCAATTCTTAAATAATTCATTCAGGGCTTGTGATGCAACCTGGATTTACCACATCTACACCCAGAGCTGAGTGAGACATAAGGTTGGGCACTTCGGCTCATATCATTGGTGAGGTTCGATGAGCAAATGCAGACCCTTTGAAGTCATACAGCATGGTACCTTTTCCATGGGTCCCAATTCTCCAAGTTTAAGGGATTCTTCCTTCAGCTAAAACATGCATGGGAAACCCACAGTATGGTGCACTGTGTGACTGGCAAACGTTTTCAAATGCATCTCAGTTTTCGTCCACTTTTACTCGGGTTCACCATTCCAGACCCTTTACGAACACTCTCCCCACTTGGACAGTCAGTGCCTTTAACATCCTGTTGGGCACAGTTTGCAATTTCTGCGCAAGATGAACAGGAATAGGGAGCACCAATGAGAGACTAGCTGTAGGTGTCTGCACAGGCAAATTTAACGCTCATTTCCCACCAGGAAGAGGAATTAACCAAAAGCTCAGCATGCCGTGCCGCAACAAGATTAGGGCCTGAAGCAATCCAGCGGGTTTGCGGCCAGCTCTAAAGAAAGCGATTTGAAGAAAGGAGCTCAGGGGCACTGTAATTCACAAACCTGCAGAGTTATAAATGACAGATATCGTCCAAAAATATATTGAAGGAAGGCTGCGAAGACGACTTGAAAGCGGGGCAGAATTGCACGAAAACGATTTCAGGGGGTAGACTGGAATTGCATTTAAAGCATAGGAAAAGAGGCAGAACGACCACAATGATGCACTTGGCCAAAAAGGGCGTATGCGTTTTTTCCTGAATATATTCAGGAAAAAAATGCATACGCACTTTTTGGCCAACCAAGCAAGCATGTTAAAGAAATCTGCACTACAATGAAGTCTCACTGGCCCCCGGTCAAAAGGGCCATCTGAAAAAAGTGTAAAATCCAGAAAGGCAGCACAGGCCATGGAGAACAGGGAGCCTTGTTATGCTGATGGGTGGGATGTAAATTGCCAACAGCCACTCTGGAGAAGTGTATGGTGTTTCCTGAAACACCTAAAAAACAAAGCAACGGAGCCTACGGCACTTCCCCTTATGGTCCTATATCTTAGGAAAATTAAAATCAAAAACACACAACCACCCAAAAGTCTCGGGCGGCTCTGTTTACAAGAACCTCGTCTACAGTACAAGTTAAATATCCCAGAATGTGAAAAATGGATAAACAAGTTGTGGTACGTACGTACAATGGAATATCACCCAGCAATGAAATCTATGTCATCAAGCCCGTCGCGGCATAATGAGTGGATTCAGGTACGATGATTCTAAGTGAAATAAGTCACACAGAAAATGAAACATCATAAGATATCACTAATGCACCGAATGTAAACTTGGCTACACATGAACTGAATTACAAAACAGAACAGGGCCTCAAATTTCGAAAACCAACTTATGCTTGCTTAAGGGGAAAGGTGAGTTGGGGTGCTGCATAAAACCAGAGATAGAAATTAGCACAGATACCTTTCCATAAGCCAAATATGTAATAGTCAAGACCTACCCCTTGCTCAACGAAATGGACTAAACACCCCATATTCAAGGCCTAGGAATACACCTGACTAGTAAGAATCTTCAAACCCATGGATTTATATGTCTCCATAAGAGAATGAAGCGTGTGTACAGCGGCATGAATGCAGCAGAGGAAATCCGATAAATCCCATTATCAAAATGAATTACAGAAACAAAACCCAAGGACAGTGAAATAGAGAGCAATTCTTAAATAATTCATTCAGGGCTTGTGATGCAACCTGGATTTACCACATCTACACCCAGAGCTGAGTGAGACATAAGGTTGGGCACTTCGGGCTGATAGCATTGGTGAGGTTCGATGAGCAAATGCAGACCCTTTAAAGTCATACAGCATGGTACCCATTCCATGGGTCCCAACTCTCCAAGTTTAAGGGATTCTTCCTTCAGCTAAAACATGCATGGGAAACCCACAGTATGGTGCACCGTGTGACTGGCAAACGTTTTCAAATGCATCTCAGTTTTCGTCCCCTTTTACTCGGGTTCACCATTCCAGACCCTTTACGAACACTCTCCCCACTTGGAGAGTCAGTGCCTTTAACCTCCTGTTGGGCACAGTTTGCAATTTCTGCGCAAGATGAAAAGGAAGAGGGAGAACGAATGAGAGACTAGCTGTAGGTGTCTGCACGGGCAAATTTAACGCTCATTTCCCACCAGGAAGAGGAATTAACCAAAGGCTCAGCATGCCGTGCCGGAACCAGATTAGGGCCTGAGGCAATCCTGTGGGTTTGCGGCCAGCTAACAAGATAGCGAGTTGAAGAAAGGAGCTCAGGGGCACTGTAACTCACAAACCTGCAGAGTTATAAATGACAGCTATCGTCCAAAAATATATTGAAGGAAGGCTGCGAAGACGACTTGTAAGCGGGACAGATTTGCAGGAAAACGATTTCAGGGGGTAGACGGGAATTCCATTTAAAGCATAGGAAAAGAGGCAGAACGTCGACAATGATGCTCTTGGGCAAAAAGGGCGTATGCGTTTTTCCTGAATATATTCAGGAAAAAACGCATACGCCCTTTTTGGCCAACCAAGCAAGCATGTTAAAGAAATCTGCACTACAATGAAGTCTCACTGCCCCCCGGGCAAAAGGGCCATCTGAAAATAGTGTAAAATCCAGAAAGGCAGCACAGGCCATGGAGAACAGGGAGCCTTGTTATGCTGATGGGCGGGATGTAAATTGCCAACAGCCACTCTGGAGAAGTGTATGGTGTTTCCCGGAACACCGAAAAAACAAAGCTACGGAGCCTACGGCACTTCCACTTATGGTCCTATAGCTTAGGGAAATTAAAATCAAAAACACACAGCCACCCCAAAGTGTCGGACGGCTCTGTTTACAAGAACCTCGTCTACGGTACAAGGTAAATATCCCAGAATGTGAAAAATGGATAAAGAAGTTGTGGTACGTACGTACAATGGAATATCACTCAGCAATGAAATCTATGTCATCAGGCCCGTCGCAGCATAATGAGTGGATTCAGGTACGATGATTCTAAGTGAAATAAGTCACACAGAAAATGAAACATCATAAGATATCACTACTACACGGAATGTAAACTTGGCTACACATGAACTGAATTACAAAACAGAACAGGGTCTCAAATTTAGAAAACCAACTTATGCTTGCTTAAGGGGAAAGGTGAGTTGGGGTGCTGCATAAAACCAGAGATAGAAATTAGCACAGATACCTTTCCATAAGCCAAATATGTAATAGTCAAGACCTACCCCTTGCTCAACGAAATGGACTAAACACCCCATATTCAACGCCTAGGAATACACCTGACTAGTAAGAATCTTCAAACCCATGGATTTATATGTCTCCGTAAGAGAATGAAGCGTGTGTACAGCGGCATGAATGCAGCAGAGAAAATCCGATAAATCCCATTATCAAAATGAATTACACAAACAAAACCCAAGGACAGTGAAATAGAGAGCAATTCTTAAATAATTCATTCAGGGCTTGTGATGCAACCTGGATTTACCACATCTACACCCAGAGCTGAGTGAGACATAAGGTTGGGCACTTCGGGCTGATAGCATTGGTGAGGTTCGATGAGCAAATGCAGACCCTTTGAAGTCATGCTGCATGATACCCATTCCATGGGTCCCAACTCTCCAGGTTTAAGCGATTCTTCCTTCAGCTAAAACATGCATGGGAAACCCACAGTATGGTGCACCGTGTGACCGGGAAACGTTTTCAAATGCATCTCAGTTTTCGGCCCCTTTTACTCAGGTTCACCATTCCAGACCCTTTACTAACACTCTCCCCACTTGGAGAGTCAGTGCCTTTAATCTGCTGTTTGGCACAGTTTGCAATTTCTGCGCAAGATGAACAGGAATAGGGAGAACCAATGAGAGACTAGCTGTAGGTGTCTGCACGGGCAAATTTAACGCTCATTTCCAACCAGGAAGAGGAATTAACCAAACGCTCAACATTCCGTGCTGGAACCAGATTAGGGCCTGAATCAAACCTGGGGGTTTGCGGCCATCTCACAAGAAAGCGATTTGAAGAAAGGAGCTCAGGGGCACTGTAATTCACAAACCTGCAGAGTTATAAATGACAGCTATCGTCCAAAAATATATTGAAGGAAGGCTGCGAAGACCACTTGAAAGCGGGGCAGAATTGCAGGAAAACGATTTCAGGGGGTAGACTGGAATTGCATTTAAAGCATAGGAAAAGAGGCAGAACGTCCACAATGATGCACTTGGCCAAAAAGTGCGTATGCGTTTTTTCCTGAATATATTCCGGAAAAAACGCATACGCACTTTTTGGCCAACCAAGCAAGCATGTTAAAGAAATCTGCACTACAATGAAGTCTCACTGCCCCCCGGTCAAAAGGGCCAGCTGAAAAAAGTGTAAAATCCAGAAATGCAGCACAGGCCATGGAGAACAGGGAGCCTTGTTATGCTGATGGGTGGGATGTAAATTGCCAAAAGCCACTCTGGAGAAGTGTATTGTGTTTCCTGAAACACCTAAAAAACAAAGCAACGGAGCCTACGGCACTTCCACTTATGGTCCTATAGCTTAGGGAAATTAAAATCAAAAACACACAGCCACCCCAAAGTTTCAGAGGGCTCTGTTTACAAGAACCTCGTCTACGGTACAAGTTAAATATCCCAGAATGTGAAAAATGGATAAAGAAGTTGTGGTACGTACGTACAATGGAATATCACTCACCAATGAAATCTATGTCATCTGGCCCGTCGTGGCATAATGAGTGGATTCAGGTATGATGATTCTAAGAGAAATAAGTCACAAAGAAAATGAAACATCATAAGATATCACTTATACACCGAATGTAATCTTGGCTACACATGAACTGAATTACAAAAGAGAACAGGGTCTCAAATTTAGAAAACCAACTTATGTTTGCTTAAGGGGAAAGGTGAGTTGGGGTGCTGCATAAAACCAGAGATAGAAATTAGCACAGATACCATTCCATACGTCAAATATGTAATAGTCAGGGGGCTTCCCTGGTGGTGCAGTGGTTGAGAGTCCGCCTGCCGATGGAGGGGACGCGGGTTCGTGCCCCGGTCCGAGAGGATCCAACATGCCGCGTAGCTACTGGCCCCGTAAGTCATGGCCGTTGAGCCTGCGCGTCCGGAGCCTGTGCTCCGCAACGGGAGAGGCTACAACACTGAGAGGCCCGCGTACAGAAAAAAAAAAAAATATGTAATAGTCAAGACCTACCCCTTGCTCAATAAAATAGACTCAACACCCCAAATTCAACGCCTAGGAATATACCTGACTAGTAAGAATCTTAAAACCCATGGATTTATATGTCTCCATAAGAGAATCAAGCGTGTGTACAGCTGCATGAAGGCAGCAGAGAAAATCCGATAAATCCTATTATCAAAATGAATTACAAAAACAAAACACAATGACAGTGAAATAGAGAGCAATTCTTAAATAATTCATTCAGGGCTTGTGATGCAACCTGGATTTACCTCATCTACACCCAGAGCTGAGTGAGACATAATGTTGGACACTTCGGGCTGATAGCATTGTTGAGTTTCGATGAGCAAATGCAGACCATTTGAAGTCATACTGCATGGTACCCATTCCATGGGTCCCAACTCTCCAGGTTTAAGCGATTCTTCCTTCAGATAAAACATGCATGGGAAACCCAGAGTATGGTGCACCGTGTGACTGGGAAACGTTTTCAAATGCATCTCAGTTTTCGTCCCCTTTTACTCGGGTTCACAATTCCAGACCCTTTACGAACACTCTCCCCACTTGGAGAGTCAGTGCCTTTAACCTCCTGTTTAGCACAGTTTGCAATTTCTGCGCAAGATGAACAGGAATAGGGAGAACCAATGAGAGACTAGCTGTAGGTGTCTGCACGGTCAAATTTAACGCTCATTTCCCACCAGGAAGAGGAATTAACCAAAGGCTCAGCATGCTGTGCCGCAACAAGATTAGGGCCTGAAGCAATCCTGGGGGTTTGCAGCCAGCTCAAAAGAAAGCGATTTGAAGAAAGGAGCTCAGGGGCACTGTAATTCACAAACCTGCAGAGTTATAAATGACAGCTATCGTCCAAAAATATATTAAAGGAAGGCTGCGAAGACGACTTGTAAGCGGGACAGATTTGCAGGAAAACGATTTCAGGGGGTAGACGGGAATTGCATTTAAAGCATAGGAAAAGAGGCAGAACGACGACAATGATGCACTTGGCCAAAAAGGGCGTATGCGTTTTTTCCTGAATATATTCAGGAAAAAACGCATACGCCCTTTTTGGCCAACCAAGCAAGCATGTTAAAGAAATCTGCACTACAATGAAGTCTCACTGCCCCCCGGTCAAAAGGGCCATCTGAATAAAGTGTAAAATCCAGAAATGCAGCACAGGCCATGGAGAACAGGGAGCCTTGTTATGCTGATGCGTGGGATGTAATTTGCCAACAGCCACTCTGGAGAAGTGTATGGTGTTTCCTGAAACACCTAAAAAACACAGCAACGGAGCCTACGGCACTTCCCCTTATGGTCCTATAGATTAGGAAAATTAAAATCAAAAACACACAACCACCCAAAAGTCTCGGGCGGCTCTGTTTACAAGAACCTCGTCTACAGTACAAGTTAAATATCCCAGAATGTGAAAAATGGATAAACAAGTTGTGGTACGTACGTACAATGGAATATCACACATCAATGAAATCTATGTCATCAGGCCCGTCGCGGCATAATGATTGGATTCAGGTACGATGATTCTAAGTGAAATAAGTCACACAGAAAATGAAACATCATAAGATATCACTAATACACGGAATGTAAACTTGGCTACACATGAACTGAATTACAAAACAGAACAGGGTCTCAAATTTAGAAAACCAACTTATGCTTGCTTAAGGGGAAAGGTGAGTTGGGGTGCTGCATAAAACCAGAGATAGAAATTAGCACAGATACGTTTCCATAAGCCAAATATGTAATAGTCAAGACCTACCCCTTGCTCAACGAAATGGACTAAACACCCCATATTCAACGCCTAGGAATACACCTGACTAGTAAGAATATTCAAACCCATGGATTTATATGTCTCCATAAGAGAATGAAGCGTGTGTACAGCGGCATGAATGCAGCAGAGAAAATCCGATAAATCCCATTATCAAAATGAATTACACAAACAAAACCCAAGGACAGTGAAATAGAGAGCAATTCTTAAATAATTCATTCAGGGCTTGTGATGCAACCTGGATTTACCACATCTACACCCAGAGCTGAGTGAGACATAAGGTTGGGCACTTCGGCTCATATCATTGGTGAGGTTCGATGAGCAAATGCAGACCCTTTGAAGTCATACAGCATGGTACCTTTTCCATGGGTCCCAATTCTCCAAGTTTAAGGGATTCTTCCTTCAGCTAAAACATGCATGGGAAACCCACAGTATGGTGCACCGTGTGACTGGCAAACGTTTTCAAATGCATCTCAGTTTTCGTCCACTTTTACTCGGGTTCACCATTCCAGACCCTTTACGAACACTCTCCCCACTTGGACAGTCAGTGCCTTTAACATCCTGTTGGGCACAGTTTGCAATTTCTGCGCAAGATGAACAGGAATAGGGAGCACCAATGAGAGACTAGCTGTAGGTTTCTGCACAGGCAAATTTAACGCTCATTTCCCACCAGGAAGAGGAATTAACCAAAAGCTCAGCATGCCGTGCCGCAACAAGATTAGGGCCTGAAGCAATCCAGCGGGTTTGCGGCCAGCTCTAAAGAAAGCGATTTGAAGAAAGGAGCTCAGGGGCACTGTAATTCACAAACCTGCAGAGTTATAAATGACAGATATCGTCCAAAAATATATTGAAGGAAGGCTGCGAAGAGGACTTGAAAGCGGGGCAGAATTGCACGAAAACGATTTCAGGGGGTAGACTGGAATTGCATTTAAAGCATAGGAAAAGAGGCAGAACGACCACAATGATGCACTTGGCCAAAAAGGGCGTATGCGTTTTTTCCTGAATATATTCAGGAAAAAATGCATACGCACTTTTTGGCCAACCAAGCAAGCATGTTAAAGAAATCTGCACTACAATGAAGTCTCACTGGCCCCCGGTCAAAAGGGCCATCTGAAAAAAGTGTAAAATCCAGAAAGGCAGCACAGGCCATGGAGAACAGGGAGCCTTGTTATGCTGATGGGTGGGATGTAAATTGCCAACAGCCACTCTGGAGAAGTGTATGGTGTTTCCTGAAACACCTAAAAAACAAAGCAACGGAGCCTACGGCACTTCCCCTTATGGTCCTATACCTTAGGAAAATTAAAATCAAAAACACACAACCACCCAAAAGTCTCGGGCGGCTCTGTTTACAAGAACCTCGTCTACAGGACAAGTTAAATATCCCAGAATGTGAAAAATGGATAAACAAGTTGTGGTACGTACGTACAATGGAATATCACACAGCAATGAAATCTATGTCATCAAGCCCGTCGCGGCATAATGAGTGGATTCAGGTACGATGATTCTAAGTGAAATAAGTCACACAGAAAATGAAACATCATAAGATATCACTAATACACCGAATGTAAACTTGGCTACACATGAACTGAATTACAAAACAGAACAGGGCCTCAAATTTCGAAAACCAACTTATGCTTGCTTAAGGGGAAAGGTGAGTTGGGGTGCTGCATAAAACCAGAGATAGAAATTAGCACAGATACCTTTCCATAAGCCAAATATGTAATAGTCAAGACCTACCCCTTGCTCAACGAAATGGACTAAACACCCCATATTCAACGCCTAGGAATACACCTGACTAGTAAGAATCTTCAAACCCATGGATTTATATGTCTCCATAAGAGAATGAAGCGTGTGTACAGCGGCATGAATGCAGCAGAGGAAATCCGATAAATCCCATTATCAAAATGAATTACACAAACAAAACCCAAGGACAGTGAAATAGAGAGCAATTCTTAAATAATTCATTCAGGGCTTGTGATGCAACCTGGATTTACCACATCTACACCCAGAGCTGAGTGAGACATAAGGTTGGGCACTTCGGGCTGATAGCATTGGTGAGGTTCGATGAGCAAATGCAGACCCTTTAAAGTCATACAGCATGGTACCCATTCCATGGGTCCCAACTCTCCAAGTTTAAGGGATTCTTCCTTCAGCTAAAACATGCATGGGAAACCCACAGTATGGTGCACCGTGTGACTGGCAAACGTTTTCAAATGCATCTCAGTTTTCGTCCCCTTTTACTCGGGTTCACCATTCCAGACCCTTTACGAACACTCTCCCCTCTTGGAGAGTCAGTGCCTTTAACCTCCTGTTGGGCACAGTTTGCAATTTCTGCGCAAGATGAAAAGGAAGAGGGAGAACGAATGAGAGACTAGCTGTAGGTGTCTGCACAGGCAAATTTAACGCTCATTTCCCACCAGGAAGAGGAATTAACCAAAGGCTCAGCATGCCGTGCCCGAACCAGATTAGGGCCTGAGGCAATCCTGTGGGTTTGCGGCCAGCTTACAAGATAGCGAGTTGAAGAAAGGAGCTCAGGGGCACTGTAACTCACAAACCTGCAGAGTTATAAATGACAGCTATCGTCCAAAAATATATTGAAGGAAGGCTGCGAAGACGACTTGTATGCGGGGCAGAATTGCAGGAAAACGATTTCAGGGGGTAGACGGGAATTGCATTTAAAGCATAGGAAAAGAGGCAGAACGACAATGATGCTCTTGGCCAAAAAGGGCGTATGCGTTTTTTCCTGAATATATTCAGGAAAAAACGCATACGCCCTTTTTGGCCAACCAAGCAAGCATGTTAAAGAAATCTGCACTACAATGGAATCTCACTGCCCCCCGGTCAAAAGGGCCATCTGAAAAAAGTGTAAAATCCAGAAAGGCAGCACAGGCCATGGAGAACAGCGAGCCTTGTTATGCTGATGGGCGGGATGTAAATTGCCAACAGCCAGTCTGGAAAAATGTATGGTGTTTCCCGGAACATCTAAAAAACAAAGCAACGGAGCCTACGGCAATTCCCCTTATGGTCCTATAGCTTAGGAAAATTAAAATCAAAAACACACAGCCACCCAAAAGTCTCGGGTGGCTCTGTTTACAATAACCTCGTCTACGGTACAAGTTAAATATCCCAGAATGTGAAAAATGGATAAAGAAATTGTGGTACGTTCGTACAATGGAATATCACACAGCAATGAATTCTATGTCATCAGGCCCGTCGCGGCATAATGAGTGGATTCAGGTACGATGATTCTAAGTGAAATAAGTCACACAGAAAATGAAACATCATAAGATATCACTACTACACGGAATGTAAACTTGGCTACACATCAACTGAATTACAAAACAGAACAGGGTCTCAAATTTAGAAAACCAACTTATGCTTGCTTAAGGGGAAAGGTGAGTTGGGGTGCTGCATAAAATCAGTGATAGAAATTAGCACAGATACCTTTCCATAAGCCAAATATGTAATAGTCAAGACCTACCCCTTGCTCAACGAAATGGACTAAACACCCCATATTCAACGCCTAGGAATACACCTGACTAGTAAGAATCTTCAAACCCATGGATTTATATGTCTCCGTAAGAGAATGAAGCGTGTGTACAGCGGCATGAATGCAGCAGAGAAAATCCGATAAATCCCATTATCAAAATGAATTACACAAAAAAAACCCAAGGACAGTGAAATAGAGAGCAATTCTTAAATAAATCATTCAGGGCTTGTGATGCAACCTGGATTTACCACATCTACACCCAGAGCTGAGTGAGACATAAGGTTGGGCACTTCGGGCTGATAGCATTGGTGAGGTTCGATGAGCAAATGCAGACCCTTTGAAGTCATACAGCATGGTACCCATTCCATGGGTCCCAACTCTCCAAGTTTAAGGGATTCTTCCTTCAGCTAAAACATGCATGGGAAACCCACAGTATGGTGCACCGTGTGACTGGCAAACGTTTTCAAATGCATCTCAGTTTTCGTCCCCTTTTACTCGGGTTCACCATTCCAGACCCTTTACGAACACTCTCCCCACTTGGAGAGTCAGTGCCTTTAACCTCCTGTTGGGCACAGTTTGCAATTTCTGCGCAAGATGAAAAGGAATAGGGAGAACCAATGAGAGACTAGCTCTAGGTGTCTGCACGGGCAAATTTAACGCTCATTTCCCACCAGGAAGAGGAATTAACCAAAGGCTCAGCATGCCGTGCCGGAACCAGATTAGGGCCTGAGGCAATCCTGTGGGTTTGCGGCCAGCTCACAAGATAGCGAGTTGAAGAAAGGAGCTCACGGGCACTGTAACTCACAAACCTGCAGAGTTATAAATGACAGCTATCGTCCAAAAATATATTGAAGGAAGGCTGCGAAGACGACTTGTAAGCGGGACAGATTTGCAGGAAAACGATTTCAGGGGGTAGACGGGAATTGCATTTAAAGCATAGGAAAAGAGGCAGAACATCGACAATGATGCTCTTGGACAAAAAGTGCGTATGCGTTTTTTCCTGAATATATTCAGGAAAAAACGCATACGCCCTTTTTGGCCAAGCAAGCAAGCATGTTAAAGAAATCTGCACTACAATGAAGTCTCACTGCCCCCCGGTCAAAAGGGCCATCTGAAAAAAGTGTAAAATCCAGAAAGGCAGCACAGGCCATGGAGAACAGGGAGCCTTGTTATGCTGATGGGCGGGATGTAAATTGCCAACAGCCACTCTGGAGAAGTGTATGGTGTTTCCCGGAACACCGAAAAAACAAAGCTACGGAGCCTACGGCACTTCCACTTATGGTCCTATAGCTTAGGGAAATTAAAATCAAAAACACACAGCCACCCCAAAGTGTCGGACGGCTCTGTTTACAAGAACCTCGTCTACGGTACAAGTTAAATATCCCAGAATGTGAAAAATGGATAAAGAAGTTGTGGTACGTACGTACAATGGAATATCACTCAGCAATGAAATCTATGTCATCAGGCCCGTCGCGGCATAATGAGTGGATTCAGGTACGATGATTCTAAGTGAAATAAGTCACACAGAAAATGAAACATCATAAGATATCACCACTACACGGAATGTAAACTTGGCTACACATGAACTGAATTACAAAACAGAACAGGGTCTCAAATTTAGAAAACCAACTTATGCTTGCTTAAGGGGAAAGGTGAGTTGGGGTGCTGCATAAAACCAGAGATAGAAATTAGCACAGATACCTTTCCATAAGCCAAATATGTAATAGTCAAGACCTACCCCTTGCTCAACGAAATGGACTAAACACCCCATATTCAACGCCTAGGAATACACCTGACTAGTAAGAATCTTCAAACCCATGGATTTATATGTCTCCGTAAGAGAATGAAGCGTGTGTACAGCGGCATGAATGCAGCAGAGAAAATCCGATAAATCCCATTATCAAAATGAATTACACAAACAAAACCCAAGGACGTGAGATAGAGAGCAATTCTTAAATAATTCATTCTGGGCTCGTGATGCAACCTGGATTTGCCACATCTACACCCAGATATGAGTGAGACATAATGTTGGGCACTTCGGGCTAATAGCATTGGTGAGGTTCGATGAGCAAATGCAGACCCTTTGAAGTCATACAGCATGGTACCCATTCCATGGGTCCCAACTCTCCAAGTTTAAGGGAATCTTCCTTCAGCTAAAACATGCATGGGAAACCCACAGTATGGTGCACCGTGTGACTGGCAAACGTTTTCAAATGCATCTCAGTTTTCGTCCCCTTTTACTCGGGTTCACCATTCCAGACCCTTTACGAACACTCTCCCCACTTGGAGAGTCAGTGCCTTTAACCTCCTGTTGGGCATAGTTTGCAATTTCTGCGCAAGATGAACAGGAATAGGGAGAACGAATGAGAGACTAGCTCTAGGTGTCTGCACGGGCAAATTTAACGCTCATTTCCCACCAGGAAGAGGAATTAACCAAAGGCTCAGCATGCCGTGCCGGAACCAGATTAGGGCCTGAAACAATCCTGTGGGTTTGCGGCCAGCTCACAAGATAGCGAGTTGAAGAAATGAGCTCAGGGGCACTGTAACTCACAAACCTGCAGAGTTATAAATGACAGCTATCGTCCAAAAATATATTGAAGGAAGGCTGCGAAGACGACTTGTAAGTGGGGCAGAATTGCAGGAAAACGATTTCAGGGGGTACACGGGAATTGCATTTAAAGCATAGGAAAAGAGGCAGAACGTCGACAATGATGCTCTTGGCCAAAAAGTGCGTATGCGTTTTTTTCCTGAATATATTCAGGAAAAATGCATACGCACTTTTTGGCCAACCAAGCAAGCATGTTAAAGAAATCTGCACTACAATGAAGTCTCACTGCCCCCCGGTCAAAAGGGCCATCTGAAAAAAGTGTAAAATCCAGAAAGGCAGCACAGGCCATGGAGAACAGGGAGCCTTGTTATGCTGACGGGCGGGACCTAAATTGCCAACAGCCACTCTGGAGAAGTGTATGGTGTTTCCCGGAACACCGAAAAAACAAAGCTACGGAGCCTACGGCGCTTCCACTTATGGTCCTATAGCTTAGGGAAATTAAAATCAAAAACACACAGCCACCCCAAAGTGTCGGACGGCTCTGTTTACAAGAACCTCGTCTACGGTACAAGTTAAATATCCCAGAATGTGAAAAATGGATAAAGAAGTTGTGGTACGTACGTACCATGGAATATCACTCAGCAATGAAATCTATGTGATCAGGCCCGTCGCGGCATAATGAGTGGATTCAGGTACGATGATTCTAAGTGAAATAAGTCACACAGAAAATGAAACATCATAAGATATCACTAATACACGGAATGTAAACTTGGCTACACATGAACTGAATTACAAAACAGAACAGGGTCTCAAATTTAGAAAACCAACTTATGCTTGCTTAAGGGGAAAGGTGAGTTGGGGTGCTGCATAAAACCAGAGATAGAAATTAGCACAGATACCTTTCCATAAGCCAAATATGTAATAGTCAAGACCTACCCCTTGCTCAACGAAATGGACTAAACACCCCATATTCAACGCCTAGGAATACACCTGACTAGTAAGAATCTTCAAACCCATGGATTTATATGTCTCGGTAAGAGAAAGAAGCCTTTGTACAGTAGCATGAATGCAGCAGAGAAAATCCGATAAATCCCATTATCAAAATGAATTACACAAACAAAACCCAAGGACAGTGAAATAGAGAGCAATTCTTAAATAATTCATTCAGGGCTTGTGATGCAACCTGGAATTACCTCATCTAAACCCAGAGATGAGTGAGACATAAGGTTGGACACTTCGGGCTGATAGCATTGGTGAGGTTCGATGAGCAAATGCAGACCATTTGAAGTCATATTGCATGGTACCCATTTCATGGGTCCCAACTCTCCAGGTTTAAGCGATTCTTCCTTCAACTAAAGCATGCATGGGAATCCCACAGTATGGTGCACTGTGTGACCGGGAAACGTTTTCAAATGCATCTCAGTTTTTGTCCTCTTTTACTTGGGTTCACCGTTCCAGATCCTTTACTAACACTCTCCCCACTTGGAGAGTCACTGCCTTTAACCTCCTGTTTGGCACAGTTTGCAATTTCTGCGCAAGATGAACAGGAATAGGGAGAACCAATGAGAGACTAGCTGTAGGTGTCTGCACGGGCAAATTTAACGCTCATTTCCAACCAGGAACAGGAATTAAAGAAAGGCTCAGCATGCCGTGCCTTAACAACATTAGGGCCTGAAGCAATCCTGCGGGTTTGCGGCCAGATCAAAAGAAAGCAATTTGAAGAAAGGAGCTCAGGGGCACTGTAATTCACAAACCTGCAGAGTTATAAATGACAGCTATCGTCCAAAAATATATTGAAGGAAGGCTGCGAAGAGGACTTGAAAGCGGGGCAGAATTGCAGGAAAACGATTTCAGGGGGTAGACTGGAATTGCATTTAAAGCATAGGAAAAGAGGCAGAACGTCGACAATGATGCACTTGGCCAAAAAGGGCGTATGCGTTTTTTCCTGAATATATTCAGGAAAAAACGCATACGCCCTTTTTGGCCAACCAAGCATGCATGTTAAAGAAATGTGCACTTCAATGAAGTCTCACTGCCCCCAGGTCAAAAGGGCCATCTGAAAAAAGTGTAAAATCCAGAAAGGCAGCACAGGCCATGGAGAACAGGGAGCCTTGTTATGCTGATGGGCGGGATGTAAATTGCCAACAGCCAGTCTGGAAAAGTGTATGGTGTTTCCTGGAACATCTAAAAAAGAAAGCAACGGAGCCTACGGAACTTCCCCTTATGGTCCTATAGCTTAGGAAAATTAAAATCAAAAACACACAGCCACCCAAAAGTCTCGGGCGGCTCTGTTTACAAGAACCTCGTCTACAGTACAAGTTGCATATCCCAGAATGTGAAAAATGGATAAAGAACTTGTGGTACGTACGTACAATGGAATATCACTCAGCAATGAAATCTATGTCATCAGGCCCATCGCGGCATAATGAGTGGATTCATGTACGATATTCTAAGTGAAATAAGTCACACAGAAATTGAAATATCATAAGATATCACTAATACATGGAATATTAACTTGGCTACACATGAACTGAATTACAAAACAGAACAGGGTCTCAAATTTAGAAAACCAACTTATGCTTGCTTAAGGGGAAAGGTGAGTTGGGGTGCTGCATAAAATCAGTGATAGAAATTAGCACAGATACCTTTCCATAAGCCAAATATGTAATAGTCAAGACCTACCCCTTGCTCAACGAAATGGACTAAACACCCCATATTCAACGCCTAGGAATACACCTGACTAGTAAGAATCTTCAAACCCATGGATTTATATGTCTCCGTAAGAGAATGAAGCGTGTGTACAGCGGCATGAATGCAGCAGAGAAAATCCGATAAATCCCATTATCAAAATGAATTACACAAAAAAAACCCAAGGACAGTGAAATAGAGAGCAATTCTTAAATAAATCATTCAGGGCTTGTGATGCAACCTGGATTTACCACATCTACACCCAGAGCTGAGTGAGACATAAGGTTGGGCACTTCGGGCTGATAGCATTGGTGAGGTTCGATGAGCAAATGCAGACCCTTTGAAGTCATACATCATGGTACCCATTCCATGGGTCCCAACTCTCCAAGTTTAAGGGATTCTTCCTTCAGCTAAAACATGCATGGGAAACCCACAGTATGGTGCACCGTGTGACTGGCAAACGTTTTCAAATGCATCTCAGTTTTCGTCCCCTTTTACTCGGGTTCACCATTCCAGACCCTTTACGAACACTCTCCCCACTTGGAGAGTCAGTGCCTTTAACCTCCTGTTGGGCACAGTTTGCAATTTCTGCGCAAGATGAAAAGGAATAGGGAGAACCAATGAGAGACTAGCTCTAGGTGTCTGCACGGGCAAATTTAACGCTCATTTCCCACCAGGAAGAGGAATTAACCAAAGGCTCAGCATGCCGTGCCGGAACCAGATTAGGGCCTGAGGCAATCCTGTGGGTTTGCGGCCAGCTCACAAGATAGCGAGTTGAAGAAAGGAGCTCACTGGCACTGTAACTCACAAACCTGCAGAGTTATAAATGACAGCTATCGTCCAAAAATATATTGAAGGAAGGCTGCGAAGACGACTTGTAAGCGGGACAGATTTGCAGGAAAACGATTTCAGGGGGTAGACGGGAATTGCATTTAAAGCATAGGAAAAGAGGCAGAACATCGACAATGATGCTCTTGGACAAAAAGTGCGTATGCGTTTTTTCCTGAATATATTCAGGAAAAAACGCATACGCCCTTTTTGGCCAAGCAAGCAAGCATGTTAAAGAAATCTGCACTACAATGAAGTCTCACTGCCCCCCGGTCAAAAGGGCCATCTGAAAAAAGTGTAAAATCCAGAAAGGCAGCACAGGCCATGGAGAACAGGGAGCCTTGTTATGCTGATGGGCGGGATGTAAATTGCCAACAGCCACTCTGGAGAAGTGTATGGTGTTTCCCGGAACACCGAAAAAACAAAGCTACGGAGCCTACGGCACTTCTATTTATGGTCCTATAGCTTAGGGAAATTAAAATCAAAAACACACAGCCACCCCAAAGTGTCGGACGGCTCTGTTTACAAGAACCTCGTCTACGGTACAAGTTAAATATCCCAGAATGTGAAAAATGGATAAAGAAGTTGTGGTACGTACGTACAATGGAATATCACTCAGCAATGAAATCTATGTCATCAGGCCCGTCGCGGCATAATGAGTGGATTCAGGTACGATGATTCTAAGTGAAATAAGTCACACAGAAAATGAAACATCATAAGATATCACTAATACACGGAATGTAAACTTGGATACACATGAACTGAATTACAAAACAGAACAGGGTCTCAAATTTCGAAAACCAACTTATGCTTGCTTAAGGGGAAAGGTGAGTTGGGGTGCTGCATAAAACCAGAGATAGAAATTAGCACAGATACCTTTCCATAAGCCAAATATGTAATAGTCAAGATCTACACCTTGCTCAGCGAAATGGACTAAACACCCCATATTCAACGCCTAGGAATACACCTGACTAGTAAGAATCTTCAAACCCATGGATTTATATGTCTCGGTAAGAGAAAGAAGCCTTTGTACAGTAGCATGAATGCAGCAGAGAAAATTCGATAAATCCCATTATCAAAATGAATTACACAAACAAAACCCAAGGACAGTGAAATAGAGAGCAATTCTTAAATAATTCATTCAGGGCTTCTGATGCAACCCGGATTTACCACATCTACACGCAGAGCTGAGTGAGACATAAGGTTGGGCACTTCGGGCTGATAGCATTGGTGAGGTTCGATGAGCAAATGCAGACCCTTTGAAGTCATACAGCATGGTACCCATTCCATGGGTCCCAACTCTCCAAGTTTAAGGGATTCTTCCTTCAGCTAAAAGATGCATGGGAAACCCACAGTATGGTGCACCGTGTGACTGGCAAACGTTTTCAAATGCATCACAGTTTTCGTCCCCTTTTACTCGGGTTCACCATTCCAGACCCTTTACGAACACTCTCCCCACTTGAAGAGTCAGTGCCTTTAACCTCCTGTTGGGCACAGTTTGCAATTTCTGCGCAAGATGAAAAGGAATAGGGAGAACGAATGAGAGACTAGCTCTAGGTGTCTGCACGGGCAAATTTAACGCTCATTTCCCACCAGGAAGAGGAATTAACCAAAGGCTCAGCATGCCGTGCCGGAACCAGATTATGGCCTGAAGCAATCCTGTGGGTTTGCCGCCAGCTCACAAGATAGCGAGTTGAAGAAAGGAGCTCAGGGGCACTGTAACTCACAAACCTGCAGAGTTATAAATGACAGCTATCGTCCAAAAATATATTGAAGGAAGGCTGCGAAGACGACTTGTAAGCGGGACAGATTTGCAGGAAAACGATTTCAGGGGGTAGACGGGAATTGCATTTAAAGCATAGGAAAAGAGGCAGAACGTCGACAATGATGCTCTTGGCCAAAAAGGGCGTATGCGTTTTTTCCTGAATATATTCAGGAAAAAACGCATACGCCCTTTTTGGCCAACCAAGCAAGCATGTTAAAGAAATCTGCACTACAATGAAGTCTCACGGCCCCCCAGTCAAAAGGGCCATCTGAAAAAAGTGTAAAATCCAGAAAGGCAGCACAGGCCATGGAGAACAGGGAGCCTTGTTATGCTGATGGGCGGGATGTAAATTGCCAACAGCCACTCTGGAGACGTGTATGGTGTTTCCCGGAACACCGAAAAAACAAAGCTACGGAGCCTACGGCACTTCCACTTATGGTCCTATAGCTTAGGAAAATTAAAATAAAAAACACACAGCCACCCAAAAGTGTCGGACGGCTCTGTTTACAAGAACCTCGTCTACGGTACAAGGTAAATATCCCAGAATGTGAAAAATGGATAAAGAAGTTGTGGTACGTACGTACAATGGAATATCACTCAGCAATGAAATCTATGTCATCAGGCCCGTCGCGGCATAATGAGTGGATTCAGGTACGATGATTCTAAGTGAAATAAGTCACACAGAAAATGAAACATCGTAAGATATCACTACTACACGGAATGTAAACTTGGCTACACATGAACTGAATTACAAAACAGAACAGGGTCTCAAATTTAGAAAACCAACTTATGCTTGCTTAAGGGGAAAGGTGAGTTGGGGTGCTGCATAAAACCAGAGATAGAAATTAGCACAGATACCTTTCCATAAGCCAAATATGTAATAGTCAAGACCTACCCCTTGCTCAACGAAATGGACTAAACACCCCATATTCAACGCCTAGGAATACACCTGACTAGTAAGAATCTTCAAACCCATGGATTTATATGTCTCCGTAAGAGAATGAAGCGTGTGTACAGCGGCATGAATGCAGCAGAGAAAATCCGATAAATCCCATTATCAAAATGAATTACACAAACAAAACCCAAGGACAGTGAAATAGAGAGCAATTCTTAAATAATTCATTCAGGGCTTGTGATGCAACCTGGATTTACCACATCTACACCCAGAGCTGAGTGAGACATAAGGTTGGGCACTTCGGGCTGATAGCATTGGTGAGCTTCGATGAGCAAATGCAGACCCTTTGAAGTCATACAGCATGGTACCCATTCCATGGGTCCCAACTCTCCAAGTTTAAGGGATTCTTCCTTCAGCTAAAACATGCATGGGAAACCCACAGTATGGTGCACCGTGTGACTGGCAAACGTTTTCAAATGCATCTCAGTTTTCGTCCCCTTTTACTCGGGTTCACCATTCCAGACCCTTTACGAACACTCTCCCCACTTGGAGAGTCAGTGCCTTTAACCTCCTGTTGGGCACACTTTGCAATTTCTGCGCAAGATGAAAAGCAATAGGGAGAACGAATGAGAGACTAGCTCTAGGTGTCTGCACGGGCAAATTTAACGCTCATTTCCCACCAGGAAGAGGAATTAACCAAAGGCTCAGCATGCCGTGCCGGAACCAGATTAGGGCCTGAAGCAATCCTGTGGGTTTGCGGCCAGCTCACAGGATAGCGAGTTGAAGAACGGAGCTCAGGGGCACTGTAACTCACAAACCTGCAGAGTTATAAATGACAGCTATCGTCCAAAAATATATTGAAGGAAGGCTGCGAAGACGACTTGTAAGCGGGACAGATTTGCAGGAAAACGATTTCAGGGGGTAGACGGGAATTGCATTTAAAGCATAGGAAAAGAGGCAGAACGTCGACAATGATGCTCTTGGCCAAAAAGGGCGTATGCGTTTTTTCCTGAATATATTCAGGAAAAAACGCATACGCCCTTTTTGGCCAACCAAGCAAGCATGTTAAAGAAATCTGCACTACAATGAAGTATCACTGCCCCCCTGTCAAAAGGGCCATCTGAAAAAAGTGTAAAATCCAGAAAGGCAGCACAGGCCATGGAGAACAGGGAGCCTTGTTATGCTGATGGGCGGGATGTAAATTGCCAACAGCCACTCTGGAGAAGTGTATGGCGTTTCCCGGAACACGGAAAAAACAAAGCTACGGAGCCTACGGCACTTCCACTTATGGTCCTATAGCTTAGGGAAATTAAAATCAAAAACACACAGCCACCCCAAAGTGTCGGACGGCTCTGTTTACAAGAACCTCGTCTACGGTACAAGTTAAATATCCCAGAATGTGAAAAATGGATAAAGAATTTGTGGTACGTACGTACAATGGAATATCACTCAGCAATGAAATCTATGTCATCAGGCCCGTCGCGGCATAATGAGTGGATTCAGGTACGATGATTCTAAGTGAAATAAGTCACACAGAAAATGAAACATCATAAGATATCACTACTACACGGAATGTAAACTTGGCTACACATGAACTGAATTACAAAACAGAACAGGGTCTCAAATTTCGAAAACCAACTTATGCTTGCTTAAGGGGAAAGGTGAGTTGGGGTGCTGCATAAAACCAGAGATAGAAATTAGCACAGATACCTTTCCATAAGCCAAATATGTAATAGTCAAGACCTACCCCTTGCTCAGCGAAATGGACTAAACACCCCATATTCAACGCCTAGGAATACACCTGACTAGTAAGAATCTTCAAACCCATGGATTTATATGTCTCCATAAGGGAATGAAGCGTGTGTACAGCGGCATGAATGCAGCAGAGAAAATCCGATAAATCCCATTATCAAAATGAATTACACAAACAAAACCCAAGGACAGTGAAATAGAGAGCAATTCTTAAATAATTCATTCAGGGCTTCTGATGTAACCCGGATTTACCACATCTACACCCAGAGCTGAGTCAGACATAAGGTTGGGCACTTCGGGCTGATAGCATTGGTGAGGTTCGATGAGCAAATGCAGACCCTTTGAAGTCATACAGCATGGTACCCATTCCATGGGTCCCAACTCTCCAAGTTTAAGGGATTCTTCCTTCAGCTAAAACATGCATGGGAAACCCACAGTATGGTGCACCGTGTGACTGGCAAACGTTTTCAAATGCATCTCAGTTTTCGTCCCCTTTTACTCGGGTTCACCATTCCAGACCCTTTACGAACACTCTCCCCACTTGAAGAGTCAGTGCCTTTAACCTCCTGTTGGGCACAGTTTGCAATTTCTGCGCAAGATGAAAAGGAATAGGGAGAACGAATGAGAGACTAGCTCTAGGTGTCTGCACGGGCAAATTTAACGCTCATTTCCCACCAGGAAGAGGAATTAACCAAAGGCTCAGCATGCCGTGCCGGAACCAGATTATGGCCTGAAGCAATCCTGTGGGTTTGCCGCCAGCTCACAAGATAGCGAGTTGAAGAAAGGAGCTCAGGGGCACTGTAACTCACAAACCTGCAGAGTTATAAATGACAGCTATCGTCCAAAAATATATTGAAGGAAGGCTGCGAAGACGACTTGTAAGCGGGACAGATTTGCAGGAAAACGATTTCAGGGGGTAGACGGGAATTGCATTTAAAGCATAGGAAAAGAGGCAGAACGTCGACAATGATGCTCTTGGCCAAAAAGGGCGTATGCGTTTTTTCCTGAATATATTCAGGAAAAAACGCATACGCCCTTTTTGGCCAACCAAGCAAGCATGTTAAAGAAATCTGCACTACAATGAAGTCTCACGGCCCCCCAGTCAAAAGGGCCATCTGAAAAAAGTGTAAAATCCAGAAAGGCAGCACATGCCATGGAGAACAGGGAGCCTTGTTATGCTGATGGGCGGGATGTAAATTGCCAACAGCCACTCTGGAGACGTGTATGGTGTTTCCCGGAACACCGAAAAAACAAAGCTACGGAGCCTACGGCACTTCCACTTATGGTCCTATAGCTTAGGAAAATTAAAATAAAAAACACACAGCCACCCAAAAGTGTCGGACGGCTCTGTTTACAAGAACCTCGTCTACGGTACAAGGTAAATATCCCAGAATGTGAAAAATGGATAAAGAAGTTGTGGTACGTACGTACAATGGAATATCACTCAGCAATGAAATCTATGTCATCAGGCCCGTCGCGGCATAATGAGTGGATTCAGGTACGATGATTCTAAGTGAAATAAGTCACACAGAAAATGAAACATCGTAAGATATCACTACTACACGGAATGTAAACTTGGCTACACATGAACTGAATTACAAAACAGAACAGGGTCTCAAATTTAGAAAACCAACTTATGCTTGCTTAAGGGGAAAGGTGAGTTGGGGTGCTGCATAAAACCAGAGATAGAAATTAGCACAGATACCTTTCCATAAGCCAAATATGTAATAGTCAAGACCTACCCCTTGCTCAACGAAATGGACTAAACACCCCATATTCAACGCCTAGGAATACACCTGACTAGTAAGAATCTTCAAACCCATGGATTTATATGTCTCCGTAAGAGAATGAAGCGTGTGTACAGCGGCATGAATGCAGCAGAGAAAATCCGATAAATCCCATTATCAAAATGAATTACACAAACAAAACCCAAGGACAGTGAAATAGAGAGCAATTCTTAAATAATTCATTCAGGGCTTGTGATGCAACCTGGATTTACCACATCTACACCCAGAGCTGAGTGAGACATAAGGTTGGGCACTTCGGGCTGATAGCATTGGTGAGCTTCGATGAGCAAATGCAGACCCTTTGAAGTCATACAGCATGGTACCCATTCCATGGGTCCCAACTCTCCAAGTTTAAGGGATTCTTCCTTCAGCTAAAACATGCATGGGAAACCCACAGTATGGTGCACCGTGTGACTGGCAAACGTTTTCAAATGCATCTCAGTTTTCGTCCCCTTTTACTCGGGTTCACCATTCCAGACCCTTTACGAACACTCTCCCCACTTGGAGAGTCAGTGCCTTTAACCTCCTGTTGGGCACACTTTGCAATTTCTGCGCAAGATGAAAAGCAATAGGGAGAACGAATGAGAGACTAGCTCTAGGTGTCTGCACGGGCAAATTTAACGCTCATTTCCCACCAGGAAGAGGAATTAACCAAAGGCTCAGCATGCCGTGCCGGAACCAGATTAGGGCCTGAAGCAATCCTGTGGGTTTGCGGCCAGCTCACAGGATAGCGAGTTGAAGAACGGAGCTCAGGGGCACTGTAACTCACAAACCTGCAGAGTTATAAATGACAGCTATCGTCCAAAAATATATTGAAGGAAGGCTGCGAAGACGACTTGTAAGCGGGACAGATTTGCAGGAAAACGATTTCAGGGGGTAGACGGGAATTGCATTTAAAGCATAGGAAAAGAGGCAGAACGTCGACAATGATGCTCTTGGCCAAAAAGGGCGTATGCGTTTTTTCCTGAATATATTCAGGAAAAAACGCATACGCCCTTTTTGGCCAACCAAGCAAGCATGTTAAAGAAATCTGCACTACAATGAAGTATCACTGCCCCCCTGTCAAAAGGGCCATCTGAAAAAAGTGTAAAATCCAGAAAGGCAGCACAGGCCATGGAGAACAGGGAGCCTTGTTATGCTGATGGGCGGGATGTAAATTGCCAACAGCCACTCTGGAGAAGTGTATGGCGTTTCCCGGAACATGGAAAAAACAAAGCTACGGAGCCTACGGCACTTCCACTTATGGTCCTATAGCTTAGGGAAATTAAAATCAAAAACACACAGCCACCCCAAAGTGTCGGACGGCTCTGTTTACAAGAACCTCGTCTACGGTACAAGTTAAATATCCCAGAATGTGAAAAATGGATAAAGAATTTGTGGTACGTACGTACAATGGAATATCACTCAGCAATGAAATCTATGTCATCAGGCCCGTCGCGGCATAATGAGTGGATTCAGGTACGATGATTCTAAGTGAAATAAGTCACACAGAAAATGAAACATCATAAGATATCACTACTACACGGAATGTAAACTTGGCTACACATGAACTGAATTACAAAACAGAACAGGGTCTCAAATTTCGAAAACCAACTTATGCTTGCTTAAGGGGAAAGGTGAGTTGGGGTGCTGCATAAAACCAGAGATAGAAATTAGCACAGATACCTTTCCATAAGCCAAATATGTAATAGTCAAGACCTACCCCTTGCTCAGCGAAATGGACTAAACACCCCATATTCAACGCCTAGGAATACACCTGACTAGTAAGAATCTTCAAACCCATGGATTTATATGTCTCCATAAGGGAATGAAGCGTGTGTACAGCGGCATGAATGCAGCAGAGAAAATCCGATAAATCCCATTATCAAAATGAATTACACAAACAAAACCCAAGGACAGTGAAATAGAGAGCAATTCTTAAATAATTCATTCAGGGCTTCTGATGTAACCCGGATTTACCACATCTACACCCAGAGCTGAGTCAGACATAAGGTTGGGCACTTCGGGCTGATAGCATTGGTGAGGTTCGATGAGCAAATGCAGACCCTTTGAAGTCATACAGCATGGTACCCATTCCATGGGTCCCAACTCTCCAAGTTTAAGGGATTCTTCCTTCAGCTAAAACATGCATGGGAAACCCACAGTATGGTGCACCGTGTGACTGGCAAACGTTTTCAAATGCATCTCAGTTTTCGTCCCCTTTTACTCGGGTTCACCATTCCAGACCCTTTACGAACACTCTCCCCACTTGAAGAGTCAGTGCCTTTAACCTCCTGTTGGGCACAGTTTGCAATTTCTGCGCAAGATGAAAAGGAATAGGGAGAACGAATGAGAGACTAGCTCTAGGTGTCTGCACGGGCAAATTTAACGCTCATTTCCCACCAGGAAGAGGAATTAACCAAAGGCTCAGCATGCCGTGCCGGAACCAGATTATGGCCTGAAGCAATCCTGTGGGTTTGCCGCCAGCTCACAAGATAGCGAGTTGAAGAAAGGAGCTCAGGGGCACTGTAACTCACAAACCTGCAGAGTTATAAATGACAGCTATCGTCCAAAAATATATTGAAGGAAGGCTGCGAAGACGACTTGTAAGCGGGACAGATTTGCAGGAAAACGATTTCAGGGGGTAGACGGGAATTGCATTTAAAGCATAGGAAAAGAGGCAGAACGTCGACAATGATGCTCTTGGCCAAAAAGGGCGTATGCGTTTTTTCCTGAATATATTCAGGAAAAAACGCATACGCACTTTTTGGCCAACCAAGCAAGCATGTTAAAGAAATCTGCACTACAATGAAGTCTCACGGCCCCCCAGTCAAAAGGGCCATCTGAAAAAAGTGTAAAATCCAGAAAGGCAGCACAGGCCATGGAGAACAGGGAGCCTTGTTATGCTGATGGGCGGGATGTAAATTGCCAACAGCCACTCTGGAGACGTGTATGGTGTTTCCCAGAACACCGAAAAAACAAAGCTACGGAGCCTACGGCACTTCCACTTATGGTCCTATAGCTTAGGAAAATTAAAATAAAAAACACACAGCCACCCCAAAGTGTCGGACGGCTCTGTTTACAAGAACCTCGTCTACGGTACAAGGTAAATATCCCAGAATGTGAAAAATGGATAAAGAAGTTGTGGTACGTACGTACAATGGAATATCACTCAGCAATGAAATCTATGTCATCAGGCCCGTCGCGGCATAATGAGTGGATTCAGGTACGATGATTCTAAGTGAAATAAGTCACACAGAAAATGAAACATCGTAAGATATCACTACTACACGGAATGTAAACTTGGCTACACATGAACTGAATTACAAAACAGAACAGGGTCTCAAATTTAGAAAACCAACTTATGCTTGCTTAAGGGGAAAGGTGAGTTGGGGTGCTGCATAAAACCAGAGATAGAAATTAGCACAGATACCTTTCCATAAGCCAAATATGTAATAGTCAAGACCTACCCCTTGCTCAACGAAATGGACTAAACACCCCATATTCAACGCCTAGGAATACACCTGACTAGTAAGAATCTTCAAACCCATGGATTTATATGTCTCCGTAAGAGAATGAAGCGTGTGTACAGCGGCATGAATGCAGCAGAGAAAATCCGATAAATCCCATTATCAAAATGAATTACACAAACAAAACCCAAGGACAGTGAAATAGAGAGCAATTCTTAAATAATTCATTCAGGGCTTGTGATGCAACCTGGATTTACCACATCTACACCCAGAGCTGAGTGAGACATAAGGTTGGGCACTTCGGGCTGATAGCATTGGTGAGCTTCGATGAGCAAATGCAGACCCTTTGAAGTCATACAGCATGGTACCCATTCCATGGGTCCCAACTCTCCAAGTTTAAGGGATTCTTCCTTCAGCTAAAACATGCATGGGAAACCCACAGTATGGTGCACCGTGTGACTGGCAAACGTTTTCAAATGCATCTCAGTTTTCGTCCCCTTTTACTCGGGTTCACCATTCCAGACCCTTTACGAACACTCTCCCCACTTGGAGAGTCAGTGCCTTTAACCTCCTGTTGGGCACACTTTGCAATTTCTGCGCAAGATGAAAAGCAATAGGGAGAACGAATGAGAGACTAGCTCTAGGTGTCTGCACGGGCAAATTTAACGCTCATTTCCCACCAGGAAGAGGAATTAACCAAAGGCTCAGCATGCCGTGCCGGAACCAGATTAGGGCCTGAAGCAATCCTGTGGGTTTGCGGCCAGCTCACAGGATAGCGAGTTGAAGAACGGAGCTCAGGGGCACTGTAACTCACAAACCTGCAGAGTTATAAATGACAGCTATCGTCCAAAAATATATTGAAGGAAGGCTGCGAAGACGACTTGTAAGCGGGACAGATTTGCAGGAAAACGATTTCAGGGGGTAGACGGGAATTGCATTTAAAGCATAGGAAAAGAGGCAGAACGTCGACAATGATGCTCTTGGCCAAAAAGGGCGTATGCGTTTTTTCCTGAATATATTCAGGAAAAAACGCATACGCCCTTTTTGGCCAACCAAGCAAGCATGTTAAAGAAATCTGCACTACAATGAAGTATCACTGCCCCCCTGTCAAAAGGGCCATCTGAAAAAAGTGTAAAATCCAGAAAGGCAGCACAGGCCATGGAGAACAGGGAGCCTTGTTATGCTGATGGGCGGGATGTAAATTGCCAACAGCCACTCTGGAGAAGTGTATGGCGTTTCCCGGAACATGGAAAAAACAAAGCTACGGAGCCTACGGCACTTCCACTTATGGTCCTATAGCTTAGGGAAATTAAAATCAAAAACACACAGCCACCCCAAAGTGTCGGACGGCTCTGTTTACAAGAACCTCGTCTACGGTACAAGTTAAATATCCCAGAATGTGAAAAATGGATAAAGAATTTGTGGTACGTACGTACAATGGAATATCACTCAGCAATGAAATCTATGTCATCAGGCCCGTCGCGGCATAATGAGTGGATTCAGGTACGATGATTCTAAGTGAAATAAGTCACACAGAAAATGAAACATCATAAGATATCACTACTACACGGAATGTAAACTTGGCTACACATGAACTGAATTACAAAACAGAACAGGGTCTCAAATTTCGAAAACCAACTTATGCTTGCTTAAGGGGAAAGGTGAGTTGGGGTGCTGCATAAAACCAGAGATAGAAATTAGCACAGATACCTTTCCATAAGCCAAATATGTAATAGTCAAGACCTACCCCTTGCTCAGCGAAATGGACTAAACACCCCATATTCAACGCCTAGGAATACACCTGACTAGTAAGAATCTTCAAACCCATGGATTTATATGTCTCCGTAAGGGAATGAAGCGTGTGTACAGCGGCATGAATGCAGCAGAGAAAATCCGATAAATCCCATTATCAAAATGAATTACACAAACAAAACCCAAGGACAGTGAAATAGAGAGCAATTCTTAAATAATTCATTCAGGGCTTCTGATGTAACCCGGATTTACCACATCTACACCCAGAGCTGAGTCAGACATAAGGTTGGGCACTTCGGGCTGATAGCATTGGTGAGGTTCGATGAGCAAATGCAGACCCTTTGAAGTCATACAGCATGGTACCCATTCCATGGGTCCCAACTCTCCAAGTTTAAGGGATTCTTCCTTCAGCTAAAACATGCATGGGAAACCCACAGTATGGTGCACCGTGTGACTGGCAAACGTTTTCAAATGCATCTCAGTTTTCGTCCCCTTTTACTCGGGTTCACCATTCCAGACCCTTTACGAACACTCTCCCCACTTGAACAGTCAGTGCCTTTAACCTCCTGTTGGGCACAGTTTGCAATTTCTGCGCAAGATGAAAAGGAATAGGGAGAACGAATGAGAGACTAGCTCTAGGTGTCTGCACGGGCAAATTTAACGCTCATTTCCCACCAGGAAGAGGAATTAACCAAAGGCTCAGCATGCCGTGCTGGAACCAGATTATGGCCTGAAGCAATCCTGTGGGTTTGCCGACAGCTCACAAGATAGCGAGTTGAAGAAAGGAGCTCAGGGGCACTGTAACTCACAAACCTGCAGAGTTATAAATGACAGCTATCGTCCAAAAATATATTGAAGGAAGGCTGCGAAGAGGACTTGTAAGCGGGACAGATTTGCAGGAAAACGATTTCAGGGGGTAGACGGGAATTGCATTTAAAGCATAGGAAAAGAGGCAGAACGTCGACAATGATGCTCTTGGCCAAAAAGGGCGTATGCGTTTTTTCCTGAATATATTCAGGAAAAAACGCATACGCCCTTTTTGGCCAACCAAGCAAGCATGTTAAAGAAATCTGCACTACAATGAAGTCTCACGGCACCCCAGTCAAAAGGGCCATCTGAAAAAAGTGTAAAATCCAGAAAGGCAGCACAGGCCATGGAGAACAGGGAGCCTTGTTATGCTGATGGGCGGGATGTAAATTGCCAACAGCCACTCTGGAGACGTGTATGGTGTTTCCGTGAACACCGAAAAAACAAAGCTATGGAGCCTACGGCACTTCCACTTATGGTCCTATAGCTTAGGGAAATTAAAATCAAAAACACACAGCCACCCCAAAGTGTCGGACGGCTCTGTTTACAAGAACCTCGTCTACGGTACAAGGTAAATATCCCAGAATGTGAAAAATGGATAAAGAAGTTGTGGTACGTACGTACAATGGAATATCACTCAGCAATGAAATCTATGTCATCAGGCCCGTCGCGGCATAATGAGTGGATTCAGGTACGATGATTCTAAGTGAAATAAGTCACACAGAAAATGAAACATCGTAAGATATCACTACTACACGGAATGTAAACTTGGCTACACATGAACTGAATTACAAAACAGAACAGGGTCTCAAATTTAGAAAACCAACTTATGCTTGCTTAAGGGGAAAGGTGAGTTGGGGTGCTGCATAAAACCAGAGATAGAAATTAGCACAGATACCTTTCCATAAGCCAAATATGTAATAGTCAAGACCTACCCCTTGCTCAACGAAATGGACTAAACACCCCATATTCAACGCCTAGGAATACACCTGACTAGTAAGAATCTTCAAACCCATGGATTTATATGTCTCCGTAAGAGAATGAAGCGTGTGTACAGCGGCATGAATGCAGCAGAGAAAATCCGATAAATCCCATTATCAAAATGAATTACACAAACAAAACCCAAGGACAGTGAAATAGAGAGCAATTCTTAAATAATTCATTCAGGGCTTGTGATGCAACCTGGATTTACCACATCTACACCCAGAGCTGAGTGAGACATAAGGTTGGGCACTTCGGGCTGATAGCATTGGTGAGCTTCGATGAGCAAATGCAGACCCTTTGAAGTCATACAGCGTGGTACCCATTCCATGGGTCCCAACTCTCCAAGTTTAAGGGATTCTTCCTTCAGCTAAAACATGCATGGGAAACCCACAGTATGGTGCACCGTGTGACTGGCAAACGTTTTCAAATGCATCTCAGTTTTCGTCCCCTTTTACTCGGGTTCACCATTCCAGACCCTTTACGAACACTCTCCCCACTTGGAGAGTCAGTGCCTTTAACCTCCTGTTGGGCACACTTTGCAATTTCTGCGCAAGATGAAAAGCAATAGGGAGAACGAATGAGAGACTAGCTCTAGGTGTCTGCACGGGCAAATTTAACGCTCATTTCCCACCAGGAAGAGGAATTAACCAAAGGCTCAGCATGCCGTGCCGGAACCAGATTAGGGCCTGAAGCAATCCTGTGGGTTTGCGGCCAGCTCACAGGATAGCGAGTTGAAGAACGGAGCTCAGGGGCACTGTAACTCACAAACCTGCAGAGTTATAAATGACAGCTATCGTCCAAAAATATATTGAAGGAAGGCTGCGAAGACGACTTGTAAGCGGGACAGATTTGCAGGAAAACGATTTCAGGGGGTAGACGGGAATTGCATTTAAAGCATAGGAAAAGAGGCAGAACGTCGACAATGATGCTCTTGGCCAAAAAGGGCGTATGCGTTTTTTCCTGAATATATTCAGGAAAAAACGCATACGCCCTTTTTGGCCAACCAAGCAAGCATGTTAAAGAAATCTGCACTACAATGAAGTATCACTGCCCCCCTGTCAAAAGGGCCATCTGAAAAAAGTGTAAAATCCAGAAAGGCAGCACAGGCCATGGAGAACAGGGAGCCTTGTTATGCTGATGGGCGGGATGTAAATTGCCAACAGCCACTCTGGAGAAGTGTATGGCGTTTCCCGGAACACGGAAAAAACAAAGCTACGGAGCCTACGGCACTTCCACTTATGGTCCTATAGCTTAGGGAAATTAAAATCAAAAACACACAGCCACCCCAAAGTGTCGGACGGCTCTGTTTACAAGAACCTCGTCTACGGTACAAGTTAAATATCCCAGAATGTGAAAAATGGATAAAGAATTTGTGGTACGTACGTACAATGGAATATCACTCAGCAATGAAATCTATGTCATCAGGCCCGTCGCGGCATAATGAGTGGATTCAGGTACGATGATTCTAAGTGAAATAAGTCACACAGAAAATGAAACATCATAAGATATCACTACTACACGGAATGTAAACTTGGCTACACATGAACTGAATTACAAAACAGAACAGGGTCTCAAATTTCGAAAACCAACTTATGCTTGCTTAAGGGGAAAGGTGAGTTGGGGTGCTGCATAAAACCAGAGATAGAAATTAGCACAGATACCTTTCCATAAGCCAAATATGTAATAGTCAAGACCTACCCCTTGCTCAGCGAAATGGACTAAACACCCCATATTCAACGCCTAGGAATACACCTGACTAGTAAGAATCTTCAAACCCATGGATTTATATGTCTCCGTAAGGGAATGAAGCGTGTGTACAGCGGCATGAATGCAGCAGAGAAAATCCGATAAATCCCATTATCAAAATGAATTACACAAACAAAACCCAAGGACAGTGAAATAGAGAGCAATTCTTAAATAATTCATTCAGGGCTTCTGATGTAACCCGGATTGACCACATCTACACCCAGAGCTGAGTCAGACATAAGGTTGGGCACTTCGGGCTGATAGCATTGGTGAGGTTCGATGAGCAAATGCAGACCCTTTGAAGTCATACAGCATGGTACCCATTCCATGGGTCCCAACTCTCCAAGTTTAAGGGATTCTTCCTTCAGCTAAAACATGCATGGGAAACCCACAGTATGGTGCACCGTGTGACTGGCAAACGTTTTCAAATGCATCTCAGTTTTCGTCCCCTTTTACTCGGGTTCACCATTCCAGACCCTTTACGAACACTCTCCCCACTTGAACAGTCAGTGCCTTTAACCTCCTGTTGGGCACAGTTTGCAATTTCTGCGCAAGATGAAAAGGAATAGGGAGAACGAATGAGAGACTAGCTCTAGGTGTCTGCACGGGCAAATTTAACGCTCATTTCCCACCAGGAAGAGGAATTAACCAAAGGCTCAGCATGCCGTGCCAGAACCAGATTATGGCCTGAAGCAATCCTGTGGGTTTGCCGCCAGCTCACAAGATAGCGAGTTGAAGAAAGGAGCTCAGGGGCACTGTAACTCACAAACCTGCAGAGTTATAAATGACAGCTATCGTCCAAAAATATATTGAAGGAAGGCTGCGAAGAGGACTTGTAAGCGGGACAGATTTGCAGGAAAACGATTTCAGGGGGTAGACGGGAATTGCATTTAAAGCATAGGAAAAGAGGCAGAACGTCGACAATGATGCTCTTGGCCAAAAAGTGCGTATGCGTTTTTTCCTGAATATATTCAGGAAAAAACGCATACGCCCTTTTTGGCCAACCAAGCAAGCATGTTAAAGAAATCTGCACTACAATGAAGTCTCACGTCACCCCAGTCAAAAGGGCCATCTGAAAAAAGTGTAAAATCCAGAAAGGCAGCACAGGCCATGGAGAACAGGGAGCCTTGTTATGCTGATGGGCGGGATGTAAATTGCCAACAGCCACTCTGGAGAAGTGTATGGCGTTTCCCGGAACACCGAAAAAACAAAGCTACGGAGCCTACGGCACTTCCACTTATGGTCCTATAGTTTGGGAAATTAAAATCAAAAACACACAGCCACCCCAAAGTGTCGGATGGCTCTGTTTACAAGAACCTCGTCTACGGTACAAGTTAAATATCCCAGAATGTGAAAAATGGATAAAGAAGTTGTGGTACGTACGTACAATGGAATATCACTCAGGAATGAAATCTATGTCATCAGGCCCGTCGCGGCATAATGAGTGGATTCAGGTACGATGATTCTAAGTGAAATAAGTCACACAGAAAATGAAACATCATAAGATATCACTAATACACGGAATGTAAACTTGGCTACACATGAACTGAATTACAAAACAGAACAGGGTCTCAAATTTCGAAAACCAACTTATGCTTGCTTAAGGGGAAAGGTGAGTTGGGGTGCTGCATAAAACCAGAGATAGAAATTAGCACAGATACCTTTCCATAAGCCAAATATGTAATAGTCAAGATCTACACCTTGCTCAGCGAAATGGACTAAACACCCCATATTCAACGCCTAGGAATACACCTGACTAGTAAGAATCTTCAAACCCATGGATTTATATGTCTCCGTAAGAGAATGAAGCGTGTGTACAGCGGCATGAATGCAGCAGAGAAAATCCGATAAATCCCATTATCAAAATGAATTACACAAACAAAACCCAAGGACAGTGAAATAGAGAGCAATTCTTAAATAATTCATTCAGGGCTTCTGATGCAACCCGGATTGACCACATCTACACGCAGAGCTGAGTGAGACATAAGGTTGGGCACTTCGGGCTGATAGCATTGGTGAGGTTCGATGAGCAAATGCAGACCCTTTGAAGTCATACAGCATGGTACCCATTCCATGGGTCCCAACTCTCCAAGTTTAAGGGATTCTTCCTTCAGCTAAAACATGCATGGGAAACCCACAGTATGGTGCACCGTGTGACTGGCAAACGTTTTCAAATGCATCTCAGTTTTCGTCCCCTTTTACTCGGGTTCGCCATTCCAGACCCTTTACGAACACTCTCCCCACTTGAAGAGTCAGTGCCTTTAACCTCCTGTTGGGCACAGTTTGCAATTTCTGCGCAAGATGAAAAGGAATAGGGAGAACGAATGAGAGACTAGCTCTAGGTGTCTGCACGGGCAAATTTAACGCTCATTTCCCACCAGGAAGAGGAATTAACCAAAGGCTCAGCATGCCGTGCCGGAACCAGATTATGGCCTGAAGCAATCCTGTGGGTTTGCCGCCAGCTCACAAGATAGCGAGTTGAAGAAAGGAGCTCAGGGGCACTGTAACTCACAAACCTGCAGAGTTATAAATGACAGCTATCGTCCAAAAATATATTGAAGGAAGGCTGCGAAGACGACTTGTAAGCGGGACAGATTTGCAGGAAAACGATTTCAGGGGGTAGACGGGAATTGCATTTAAAGCATAGGAAAAGAGGCAGAACGTCGACAATGATGCTCTTGGCCAAAAAGGGCGTATGCGTTTTTTCCTGAATATATTCAGGAAAAAACGCATACGCCCTTTTTGGCCAACCAAGCAAGCATGTTAAAGAAATCTGCACTACAATGAAGTCTCACAGCCCCCCAGTCAAAAGGGCCATCTGAAAAAAGTGTAAAATCCAGAAAGGCAGCACAGGCCATGGAGAACAGGGAGCCTTGTTATGCTGATGGGCGGGATGTAAATTGCCAACAGCCACTCTGGAGACGTGTATGGTGTTTCCTGGAACACCGAAAAAACAAAGCTACGGAGCCTACGGCACTTCCACTTATGGTCCTATAGCTTAGAGAAATTAAAATCAAAAACACACAGCCACCCCAAATTGTCGGACGGCTCTGTTTACAAGAACCTCGTCTACGGTACAAGGTAAATATCCCAGAATGTGAAAAATGGATAAAGAAGTTGTGGTACGTACGTACAATGGAATATCACTCAGCAATGAAATCTATGTCATCAGGCCCGTCGCGGCATAATGAGTGGATTCAGGTACGATGATTCTAAGTGAAATAAGTCACACAGAAAATGAAACATCGTAAGATATCACTACTACACGGAATGTAAACTTGGCTACACATGAACTGAATTACAAAACAGAACAGGGTCTCAAATTTCGAAAACCAACTTATGCTTGCTTAAGGGGAAAGGTGAGTTGGGGTGCTGCATAAAACCAGAGATAGAAATTAGCACAGATACCTTTCCATAAGCCAAATATGTAATAGTCAAGACCTACCCCTTGCTCAACGAAATGGACTAAACACCCCATATTCAACGCCTAGGAATACACCTGACTAGTAAGAATCTTCAAACCCATGGATTTATATGTCTCCGTAAGAGAATGAAGCGTGTGTACAGCGGCATGAATGCAGCAGAGAAAATCCGATAAATCCCATTATCAAAATGAATTACACAAACAAAACCCAAGGACAGTGAAATAGAGAGCAATTCTTAAATAATTCATTCAGGGCTTGTGATGCAACCTGGATTTACCACATCTACACCCAGAGCTGAGTGAGACATAAGGTTGGGCACTTCGGGCTGATAGCATTGGTGAGCTTCGATGAGCAAATGCAGACCCTTTGAAGTCATACAGCATGGTACCCATTCCATGGGTCCCAACTCTCCAAGTTTAAGGGATTCTTCCTTCAGCTAAAACATGCATGGGAAACCCACAGTATGGTGCACCGTGTGACTGGCAAACGTTTTCAAATGCATCTCAGTTTTCGTCCCCTTTTACTCGGGTTCACCATTCCAGACCCTTTACGAACACTCTCCCCACTTGGAGAGTCAGTGCCTTTAACCTCCTGTTGGGCACACTTTGCAATTTCTGCGCAAGATGAAAAGCAATAGGGAGAACGAATGAGAGACTAGCTCTAGGTGTCTGCACGGGCAAATTTAACGCTCATTTCCCACCAGGAAGAGGAATTAACCAAAGGCTCAGCATGCCGTGCCGGAACCAGATTAGGGCCTGAAGCAATCCTGTGGGTTTGCGGCCAGCTCACAGGATAGCGAGTTGAAGAACGGAGCTCAGGGGCACTGTAACTCACAAACCTGCAGAGTTATAAATGACAGCTATCGTCCAAAAATATATTGAAGGAAGGCTGCGAAGACGACTTGTAAGCGGGACAGATTTGCAGGAAAACGATTTCAGGGGGTAGACGGGAATTGCATTTAAAGCATAGGAAAAGAGGCAGAACGTCGACAATGATGCTCTTGGCCAAAAAGGGCGTATGCGTTTTTTCCTGAATATATTCAGGAAAAAACGCATACGCCCTTTTTGGCCAACCAAGCAAGCATGTTAAAGAAATCTGCACTACAATGAAGTATCACTGCCCCCCTGTCAAAAGGGCCATCTTAAAAAAGTGTAAAATCCAGAAAGGCAGCACAGGCCATGGAGAACAGGGAGCCTTGTTATGCTGATGGGCGGGATGTAAATTGCCAACAGCCACTCTGGAGAAGTGTATGGCGTTTCCCGGAACACGGAAAAAACAAAGCTACGGAGCCTACGGCACTTCCACTTATGGTCCTATAGCTTAGGGAAATTAAAATCAAAAACACACAGCCACCCCAAAGTGTCGGACGGCTCTGTTTACAAGAACCTCGTCTACGGTACAAGTTAAATATCCCAGAATGTGAAAAATGGATAAAGAATTTGTGGTACGTACGTACAATGGAATATCACTCAGCAATGAAATCTATGTCATCAGGCCCGTCGCGGCATAATGAGTGGATTCAGGTACGATGATTCTAAGTGAAATAAGTCACACAGAAAATGAAACATCATAAGATATCACTACTACACGGAATGTAAACTTGGCTACACATGAACTGAATTACAAAACAGAACAGGGTCTCAAATTTCGAAAACCAACTTATGCTTGCTTAAGGGGAAAGGTGAGTTGGGGTGCTGCATAAAACCAGAGATAGAAATTAGCACAGATACCTTTCCATAAGCCAAATATGTAATAGTCAAGACCTACCCCTTGCTCAGCGAAATGGACTAAACACCCCATATTCAACGCCTAGGAATACACCTGACTAGTAAGAATCTTCAAACCCATGGATTTATATGTCTCCGTAAGGGAATGAAGCGTGTGTACAGCGGCATGAATGCAGCAGAGAAAATCCGATAAATCCCATTATCAAAATGAATTACACAAACAAAACCCAAGGACAGTGAAATAGAGAGCAATTCTTAAATAATTCATTCAGGGCTTCTGATGTAACCCGGATTTACCACATCTACACCCAGAGCTGAGTCAGACATAAGGTTGGGCACTTCGGGCTGATAGCATTGGTGAGGTTCGATGAGCAAATGCAGACCCTTTGAAGTCATACAGCATGGTACCCATTCCATGGGTCCCAACTCTCCAAGTTTAAGGGATTCTTCCTTCAGCTAAAACATGCATGGGAAACCCACAGTATGGTGCACCGTGTGACTGGCAAACGTTTTCAAATGCATCTCAGTTTTCGTCCCCTTTTACTCGGGTTCACCATTCCAGACCCTTTACGAACACTCTCCCCACTTGAAGAGTCAGTGCCTTTAACCTCCTGTTGGGCACAGTTTGCAATTTCTGCGCAAGATGAAAAGGAATAGGGAGAACGAATGAGAGACTAGCTCTAGGTGTCTGCACGGGCAAATTTAACGCTCATTTCCCACCAGGAAGAGGAATTAACCAAAGGCTCAGCATGCCGTGCCGGAACCAGATTAGGGCCTGAAGCAATCCTGTGGGTTTGCCGCCAGCTCACAAGATAGCGAGTTGAAGAAAGGAGCTCAGGGGCACTGTAACTCACAAACCTGCAGAGTTATAAATGACAGCTATCGTCCAAAAATATATTGAAGGAAGGCTGCGAAGAGGACTTGTAAGCGGGACAGATTTGCAGGAAAACGATTTCAGGGGGTAGACGGGAATTGCATTTAAAGCATAGGAAAAGAGGCAGAACGTCGACAATGATGCTCTTGGCCAAAAAGTGCGTATGCGTTTTTTCCTGAATATATTCAGGAAAAAACGCATACGCCCTTTTTGGCCAACCAAGCAAGCATGTTAAAGAAATCTGCACTACAATGAAGTCTCACGGCACCCCAGTCAAAAGGGCCATCTGAAAAAAGTGTAAAATCCAGAAAGGCAGCACAGGCCATGGAGAACAGGGAGCCTTGTTATGCTGATGGGCGGGATGTAAATTGCCAACAGCCACTCTGGAGAAGTGTATGGCGTTTCCCGGAACACCGAAAAAACAAAGCTACGGAGCCTACGGCACTTCCACTTATGGTCCTATAGTTTGGGAAATTAAAATAAAAAACACACAGCCACCCCAAAGTGTCGGATGGCTCTGTTTACAAGAACCTCGTCTACGGTACAAGGTAAATATCCCAGAATGTGAAAAATGGATAAAGAAGTTGTGGTACGTACGTACAATGGAATATCACTCAGCAATGAAATCTATGTCATCAGCCCCGTCGCGGCATAATGAGTGGATTCAGGTACGATGATTCTAAGTGAAATAAGTCACACAGAAAATGAAACATCATAAGATATCACTAATACACGGAATGTAAACTTGGCTACACATGAACTGAATTACAAAACAGAACAGGGTCTCAAATTTAGAAAACCAACTTATGCTTGCTTATGGGGAAAGGTGAGTTGGGGTGCTGCATAAAACCAGAGATAGAAATTAGCACAGATACCTTTCCATAAGCCAAATATGTAATAGTCAAGCCCTACCACTTGCTCAACGAAATGGACTAAACACCCCATATTCAACGCCTAGGAATACACCTGACTAGTAAGAATCTTCAAACCCATGGATTTATATGTCTCCGTAAGAGAATGAAGCGTGTGTACAGCGGCATGAATGCAGAAGAGAAAATCCGATAAATCCCATTATCAAAATGAATTACACAAACAAAACCCAAGGACAGTGAAATAGAGAGCAATTCTTAAATAATTCATTCAGGGCTTGTGATGCAACCTGGATTTACCACATCTACACCCAGAGCTGAGTGAGACATAAGGTTGGGCACTTTGGGCTGATAGCATTGGTGAGGTTCGATGAGCAAATGCAGACCCTTTGAAGTCATACAGCATGGTACCCATTCCATGGGTCCCAACTCTCCAAGTTTAAGCGATTCTTCCTTCAGCCAAAGCATGCATGGGAAACCCACAGTATGGTGCACCGTGTTACCGGGATACGTTTTCAAATGCATCTCAGTTTTTGTCCTCTTTTACTCGGGTTCACCATTCCAGATCCTTTACTAACACTCTCCCCACTTGGAGAGTCAGTGCCTTTAACCTCCTGTTTGGCACAGTGTGCAATTTCTGCGCAAGATGAACAGGAATAGGGAGAACCAATGAGAGACTAGCTGTAGGTGTCTGCACGGGCAAATTTAACGCTCACTTCCAACCAGGAAGAGGAATTAACCAAAGGCTCAGCATACCGTGCCGGAACAAGATTAGGGCCTGAAGCAATCTTGCGGGTTTGCGGCCAACTCAAAAGAAAGCAATTTGAAGAAAGGAGCTCAGGGGCACTGTAATTCACAAACCTGCAGAGTTATAAAAGACAGCTATCGTCCAAAAATATATTGAAGGAAGGCTGCGAAGAGGACTTGAATGCGGGGCAGAATTGCAGGAAAACGATTTCAGCGGGTAGACTGGAATTGCATTTAAAGCATAGGAAAAGAGGCAGAACGTCGACAATGATGCACTTGGCCAAAAAGGGCGTATGCGTTTTTTCCTGAATATATTCAGGAAAAAACGCATACGCCCTTTTTGGCCAACCAAGCATGCATGTTAAAGAAATGTGCACTTCAATGAAGTCTCACTGCCCCCCGGTCAAAAGGGCCATCTGAAAAAAGTGTAAAATCCAGAAAGGCAAAACAGGCCATGGACAACAGGGAGCCTTGTTATGCTGATGGGCGGGATGTAAATTGCCAACAGCCACTCTGGAGAAGTGTATGGTGCTTCCCGGAACACGGAAAAAACAAAGCTACGGAGCCTACGGCACTTCCACTTATGGTCCTATAGCTTAGGGAAATTAAAATCAAAAACACACAGCCACCCCAAAGTGTCGGACGGCTCTGTTAACAAGAACCTCGTCTACGGTACAAGTTAAATATCCCAGAAAGCGAAAAATGGATAAAGAAGTTGTGGTACGAACGTACTTTGGAATAACACTCAGCAATGAAATCTAGGTCATCAGGCCCATCGCGGCATAATGAGTGGATTCAGGTACGATGATTCTAAGTGAAATAAGTCACACAAAACAAGAAACATCATAAGATATCACTAATACACGGAATGTAAACTTGGCTACACATGAACTGAATTACAAAACAGAACAGGGACTCAAATTTAGAAAACCAACCAATGCTTGCTTAAGGGCAAAGGTGAGTAGGGGTGCTGCATAAAACCAGAGATTGAAATTAGCACAGATACCGTTCCATAAGCCAAATATGTAATAGTCAAGACCTTCTCCTTGCTCAACGACATGGACTCAACACCGCATATTCAACGCCTAGGAATACACCTGACTAGTAAGAATCTTCAAACCCATGGATTTATATGTCTCTGTAAGAGAATCAAGCGTGTGTACAGCGGCATAAAAGCAGCAGTGAAAATCCGATAAATCCAGTTATCAAACTGAATTACAAAAACAAAACACAATGACAGTGAAATAGAGAGCAATTCTTAAATAATTCATTCAGGGCTTGTGATGCAACCTGGATTTACCACATCTACACCCAGAGCTGGGTGAGACATAAGGCTGGACACGTCTGACTGATAGCATTGGTGAGGTTCAGTGAGCAAATGCAGACCCTTTGAAGTCATACTGCATGGTACCCATTCCATGGGTCCCAAATCTCCAGGTTTAAGGAATTCTTCCTTCAGCTTAAACATGCTTGGGAATCCCAGAGTATGGTCCGCCGTGTGACTGGGAAACGATTTTAAATGCCTCTCAGGTTTCGTTCCCTGGTACTTGGGTTCACCATTCCAGACGCTTTACTAACTCTCTACCCACTTGGAGAGTCAGTGCCTTTAACCTCCTGTTTGGCACAGTTTGCAATTTCTGCGCAAGATGAAAAGGAATAGGGAGAACCAATGAGAGACTAGCTCTAGGTGTCTGCACGGGCAAATTTAACGCTCATTTCCCACCAGGAAGAGGAATTAACCAAAGGCTCAGCATGCCGTGCCGGAACCAGATTATGGCCTGAAGCAATCCTGTGGGTTTGCGGCCAGCTCACAAGATAGCGAGTTGAAGAAAGGAGCTCAGGGGCACTGTAACTCACAAACCTGCAGAGTTATAAATGACAGCTATCGTCCAAAAATATATTGAAGGAAGGCTGCGAAGACGACTTGTAAGCGGGACAGATTCGCCAAGGCGATGTGAGCCAGCCAGGCAGGAGTGACCTCACATCAGAGGGCCCACCTCACAGAAGGGTAAGGAACCCAGCCAGGATCAGACTCTCACCAGAGTGCCCTCATCAGCAAGGGGCTGTGAACCACGCAGGAGTATCATCACACCCGTGGGGCCACATCATCAAAAGTTGAGGTACACAAAAAATGTGGCCTCAAACCAGAGGACCCACATCACCATGAGTTTCGGAGCGAGGCAGGCAGGATTAACCTCACAACACATGGCCCATTGTATAAAAAAGGTGAGGAACCCAGCAGTTGGAACATCCCAGCAGGCGGCCCAGAGCACCGAGGCTATGGGATCCAGGCAGTGATGAACTCACAACAGAGGGCCCTCATCATGAAACTGTGAGCAAACCAGCCGTTGTGACCTCAGAGCACAAGGCCCACATCCCCATGGGGAAGGGAACCAAGCAGGAGTGTCATCGCACCAGTGGGCACACATCAGAAAATGTGGGGAGCCCAGCAGTTAGGGCCTGACGCCAGAGGGCTCTCATCACCGAGGAGAGGAGGCTCCCAGCAGGCTCCAACTGCTACCAGAGGGCCGCCATCGCCAATGCGGGATGTGCCAGCCAGGCAGGAGTGACCTCAGAGCAGAGGGCCCACCTCACAAAAGTGTGAGGAACCCAAAGAGGATCAGACTCTCACCACAGGGCCCACATCACCAAGGGAATGGGAACCAGGCTGGAGTGTCCTCACACCAGTGAGGCGTCATCACCGAAATGTGAGTGACCCAGCACACGTGGCCTCAAACCAGAGGACACACATCACCAAGGGGCTGGGAGTGAGGCAGGCAGGAGGAGCCTCAAAACATAGGGCCCATGGAATAAAAATGGTGAGGAATCCAGCAGCTGGAACCTCCCAGCAGGCGGCCAGGAGCAGCGAGGCTATGGGATCCAGACCTGACTGAACTCAAAACAGAGGGCCCTCATCATGAAACTCTGAGCAACCCAGCCGTTGGGACCTCAGAGCAGAAGGCCCACATTCCCATGTGGTTGGGAACATGGCATAAGTGTACTCGCACCACAGGGCACACATCAGAGAATTTTGGGAGCTCAGAAGTTAGGGCCTGATGCCAGAGGGCCCTCATTACCAAGGGGAGGAGACTCCAAGCAGGCACCAACTCCCAACTGAGGGCCCATGTCGCCAAGGGGACGTGTGACAGCCAGGCAGGAGTGACCTCACAGCAGAGGGCCTACCTCACAGAAGGGTGAGGAACCCAGCCAGGATAAGACTCTCACCAGAGGGCCCACATCACCAAGGGGATCAGAAACAGGCAGGACTGTCTTCACACCAGTGTGGCCACATCATAGAAAGGTGAGGAACCCAGCACATGTGGCCTAAACCAGAAGACCCACATCTCCAAGGGGCTCGGAGTGAGGCAGGCAGGAGGAGCCTCAAAACACAGGGCCCATAGAATAAAAATGCTGAGGAATCCTGCAGTGGGAACCTCCCAGCAGGCGGCCCAGAGCACCGAGTCTATGCGATCCAGGCTGCAGTGAACTCACAGAAGAGGGCCCACATCATGAAACTGTGAGCAACCCAGCCATTGGGACCTCAGAGCAGAAGGCCCACATCCCCATGGGGATGGGAACCTCGCAGGAGTGTCCTCGCACCACTTAGCACGTATCAGAAAATGTGGGTACCCAGCAGTTAGGGCCTGATGCAAGAGGGCCGTCATCACCGAGGGGAGGAGGCTCCCAGCAGGCTCCAACTGCCACAAGAGGGCCGATGTTGCCCTGGCGGGGTGTGCCAGCCAGGCAGGAGTGACCTCACAGCAGAGGGCCCACCTCACAGAAGGGTGAGGAACCCAGCCAGGATCAGACTCTCACCAGAGGGCCCACATCATCAAAGGGATAGGAACCAGGCAGGAGTGTCCTCACACCAGTGGGGCCACATCATCGAAAGGTGAGGGACCCAGCACACGTGGCCTCAAACAAGAGGACACACATCACCAAGGGGCTGGGAGTGAGGCAGGCAGGAGGAGTCTCAAAACAGAGGGCCCATAGAAGAAAAAAGGTGAGGAATCCCGCAGTTGGAACCTCCCAGCAGGTGGCCAGGAGCAGCGAGGCTATGGGATCCAGGCCGGAGTGAACTCACACCTGAGGGCCCTCATCATGAAACTGAGCAACCCAACGTTGGGACCTCAGAGCAGAAGGCCCACATTCCCATGGGGTTGGGAAACTGGCAGGAGTGTACTCGCGCCACAGGGCGCACATCAGAAAATTTTTGGAGCCCAGGAGTTACGGCCTGACGCCAGAGGGCCCTCATTACCGAGGGGAGGAGACTCCCAGCAGGCACCAACTCCCACCAGAGGGCCGACGTCGCCAAGGCGGGGTGTGCCAGCCAGGCAGGAGTGACCTCAGAGAAGAGGTCCCACCTCACAGAAGTGTGAGTAACCCAACCAGGATCTGACTCTCACCGGAGGGCCCACATCACCAAGAGGATGGGAACCAGGCAGGAGTGTCCTCACACCAGTGGGGCCACATCAGCCAAAGGTGAGGAACCCAGCACATGTGGCCTCAAACCAGAGGACACACATCACCAAGGGGCTGGGAGTGAGGCAGGTGTCTGGAGGGGCACATTTAACTCTAATTTCCCACCAGGAAGAGGAATTAACCAAAGGCTCAGAGTGACGTGCTGGACCCTGATTACGGCCTGAAGCAAACCTGCGGTTCTGTGGCCAGCTTTCAAGGAAACGAGTTTTAAAGGAAATCACGGGCACTGTAATTCACAAACCTGCAGAGTTATAAATGACAGCTATTGGCAAAACTATATTGAAGTAAGTCTGCAAAGAGGACTTGAAAACGAGGCAGAATTGCAGGAATCATATTTCAGGAGGTAGATTGGAATTGCATTTAAAGCATGTGAAAAGCGGCAGATCTTTGACAGTGATGCACTTGGACAAAAGTGCGTATACATTTTTTCCTGAATATATTCAGGAAAAACGCATATGCCCTTTTTGGCCAACCAAGCACTCGAGCAATGGAAATCCGCACTACAATGAAGTCTCATTTCCCATTCGTCAAAAGGGCCATCTGAAAAAAGTGTAAAACCCAGATACACAGGACAGGCCATGGAGAACAGGGAGCCTTGTTATGCTGATGGGCGGGATGTAAGTTGCCAACAGACACTGTGGAGATGTTTATGGTGTATCCTGAAACATCTGAAAAACAAAGCTACAGACCCTAGGGCACTTCCACTTTTGGCCCTATAGCTTAGGAAAATTAAAATCAACAAGACACAGCCAACACAAAATTTAGGGCTGCTGTGTTTACAAGAACCTCGAATCCAGTACAAGTTAAATATCCCAGAAAGAAAAAAATGGATAAAGGAGTTGTGCTACTTACGTACAACGGAATATCACTCAGCAATGAAATCAATGTCATCAGGCCTGTAGCAGCAAATTGAGTGGATTTAAGTATGATGATTCTAAGAGAAATAGAGAAATATGTCACAGAGTAAGATAATTATCATAAGATATCACTAATAGAGAGAGTGTAAACTTGGCTACACATAAACTGAATTACAAAACCGAACAGAGTCTCACATTTAGATAAAAACTTATGCTTGCTTAAGGGGAAAGTTGAGTTGGGGTGCTGTATAAAACCAGAGATTGTAATTAGCACACATACCGTTCCATAAGCCAAATATGTAATAGACAAGACCTACTCTTTGCTCAACGAAATAGACTAATCCATGGTGTATCACCTCACACCTGTTAGAATGGGCATCATCAGAAAATCTACAAACAACAGATGCTGGAAAGGGTGTGGAGATAAGGAACCCTCTTCCACTATTGTTGGGAATGTAAATTGATACAGTCACTGTGGAGAACATTATGGAGTTTCTTATAAAACTAAGAATAGAATTACCATATGATACAGCAATGCCACTACTGGGCATATACCCATACAAAACCATAAATCAAAAAGAGACATTCACCGCAATGTTCATTGCATCACTATTTACAATATCCAGGTAATGGAAGCAACCTAAATGCCCACAGACAGACGAATGCATAAAGATAAGGTACATATATAAAATGGAATATCACTAAGCCATAAAAAGGAATGAAATTGGGTCATTTGTAGAGACGTTGATGGATCTAGAGACTGTCATACAGAGTGAAGTAAGTCAGAAATAGAAAAACAAATCTTGTATATTAATGCATATATGTGGAACCTAGAAAAATTGTACAGATGAACCGTTTTGCAAGGCAGAAATAGAGCAACAGATGTAGACAACAAACGTATGGACACCAAGGGGGGAAAGCTGTTGGGGGGTGGTGGTGGGAGGAGTTGAGAGATTGGGATTGGCATGTATACATTTATATGTATAAAATCGATAACCAAAAAGAACCTGCTGTATAAAAAAATAAAATAAAATTCCAAATTACAAAAAGTAAAACAGACAAAATATTCTTCCCTTCACATACATGTATTTATATGAATAAATTATTTCCATGCTTATATCTTTAAATACAAAAAAGAGGAATAAAATCTACCTTGAACCAAAAACGAAAGAAAGAAAACAAAACAGAACTCACCATTTACACAGAGGAAAACCGTATCAGGGCACTTGCTCCAGTTGTAAACAATTCTGAAGTTGGTCAGTGGTGGGGAATCATCTCCCATTCAGCCAGCAGGCCCCACACAACAAGCGTCCTCATTGCAAAGCTGGGGGACCGTGCCGAGGCATCTGTGAGTAAACGTGGGCTGAGCCCCAGGCCAGCTGCTGCTGAAATGTTCCCACCCTTCCCAGGTAAAACACCTGAATATGTACAAGGACTTGAAAGCCTAGAGGAAGGGCCATGGAGCCACATGAGCACCAGCATGCCAGCCGACTTGGTGCCTGCAGGCCAGCCAGGATGGTCCTGGCCCTGGGTGCTCTTCTGGAAGCTTTCCATTTCCCTGCCTGAGATACCCCTGCTGTCCCGGCCCCCACTGCTTTCTTCCTCACTCACCTCTGCCCAGGGAGAAATTCCAGCGGCAGGTATGGGTGACACATCCTCTTCTTTAGCAGGTGGCATCTTGGCAACTGCTGCAGAAAGTCCAGCAGAGCCCCACTCACACTGGGCCACCCACAAAGCCATGGCCTCTCACTCCCTCCCACCAGTCCAGCCCCGAGACTGCTGACAGGGCAGAGAAAATGGCGTCAGGCACAGCTGCAGGGGCTCTTGCTGCCTGGAGCGGTGTTTATATTGATCTCAACCCAGGCACACCTGGGGAGGGCTGGCCGGCACGGTCAGGCTTCCCAGGCCAGCCAATAATCACCCCTCAGGGGCTCACAGTTGCAGAAACTGGAACTTGCTGAATCGGCCAGGTCCAAGGAACAGGTGTGGGCTCCTGAGAGTCAGGATAGACAAGGGGCTGCAGCTCTGGCTTGTTTTCTAATTATATTATCTGGCCCATGAGTGGGAGACAATTTCAAGAAAACCCTCTCCTAATGAGAGGAACCCAGGTGTCAGGGAGAGGAGGGGTGGGTGGTGGGTGGAGACAGAGGCCTGGTGCCCCGGGTGCAGTGGAAGTCTCTGGAAGACCAGGTGGAGGGAGGCCACACAGAGTGATGCCCAGGGTCACAGACCTGTCGGAGCTGCCGTTTCTTAGTTCAAGTCCTGCTCTGAGGTGCTCTGTGTCAGATCTGAGTGACAGGTGAGCTGGGAGTGCTCTGCAATGAGGGCGATGTGCATGGTTCCTGTGTGCCCAGCCCTGCCACAGTACCTGCAAGTGTAGCTCTGTATCCGGGGAGGGGTCTGACCACGAGAGCCCTATGGGCTGCAGGGGAACCTGCCCAGGGATCCCCATATCCTGGGAGGGGCCTGGACACGAGAGCCCCGTGGGCTGGGGTGGGGGTGAGGTACCTGCCCAGGTGAGCTCCATATCCTGGGATTGGCCTGACCTCGAGAGCCCCATGGGCTGCTGGAGTCCTGGTAAAGGATGTCAGGACAGTCAGTGAAGCCACCGAGGATAGACCTCCAGTAGTTCCTAAATCCTACACCCTGCTGGTCATTCTACCAACCACCAGGACATGGTATTCTGTATTAGTCTTCAATGATGCCTTCTTTTGTATTCTAGTAGTCCCAGAGTCACAAGAAATTTTGGCTTGTGAGTGGCAGGACTCAACATACACCTAAAACAATACTTCCGGGCCGTGTTGCCCCAAGGGTTCAAAAATTCCCACACCATCTTTGGGGAAAGCTCAGCTAAAGACCTAAAAGTTCTACCTCTGGAAAAGGAAACACTCCTTCAATATGCAGACGACATTCTGATCGCCAGCCCTACTAAGGAGACCTCTGAACTACCAAGCCAATAAAGGATACAAGTTGTCCAAGAAAGAGCTCAAATATCACAGACTACGGTGACCTGCCTGGGCTTCATTCTCACAGAAGGTCGGAGAAGCCCATCCCAGGAAAGGGAAGAAACAATTTACAGCCTTACCCATTTCTAAAACTAGAAGACAGCTTAGGGGTTCCTGGGGAGGCCAGGGTTTGCTGCTTCTGGATCCCTAACTACAGTCTACTAGCTGGGCCTCTCTATGAAACACTGAAAGGAAAAGATGATGATCCTTTTGAATAGAGTCCAGAAGTGGCCTTTCAAGAATGGAAAGAGCAGTCAATTCAGACCCTTGCCCTGGAACTCCCTAATTTAGCTAAACCCTTTGACCTTTACATTCCTGGTGAACGGTGAATCGCCATTGGAGTATTAGTGCAAAACCTGGGACCACTTGAAATGGAACAATGCAAGAATGCCATCCAGGTAGGATAAACTACGGTCACCAAGGGGCTTGGCCCACCGCCACATCTGGCCAAGATACTGGCAGTATCTGAAAACCTGGAAATCAGCAGCCCAAAAGGCCACCTCCCTCCTAAGGGAAAAGGACCCCACGTGGTGATCCTAACCCCCAACCATGCCCTGAAGTTGCAGGGTTTGCTCCGTGGGCACACTGACCTTGAGTGAGGAGGCCCTCCAACTCCAACCTCCAGAGAGATAACCGGGGCAAAGGGGCACCATGACGACTCGTGTGACCATCACTTGACCTGGAGTTTCTCTCATAAAACAACAAGAGTGTGTCCCAAAAGAGTAGACTACTGCTTGCAGGACTTACTGCACCCAGAGGGGAGGTAATAATCTTGGCGGGGGAACCGTATATCACGCTGTCACCATAGAAGAGCCTACAGACACTGTGATGATGGTGGCCAATAAGACCGGCTGGACTCCTGTTTACTTCAAAAGGCTGTTGACTCAGTGGCCATCATGGTCCTTCATCACCACTGACCCTGGACTGTCTGGGAGTTGAGCAGGCAGGGTCCTGACACCTGGTGCTGTTTTTACGTTAATTCAGGGGCCTAATTGAAGAAAGCGCAGACTACTGGTCAGAGCATCTAGGCTGGCAGAAACGGTCAGCCTAAGGTGGCCGAACAAATGTGGGGCGGGGTGAAACTGGACCTCACAGCGTCACTGCACATCTCCTTCCTGGACCCTTAAAGGTCATTAGAATCTATAACACTACCAATACTTGTGCTCAGGCGGACGAGCAGGGAGGCAGGAGGCCTGGGGACAATCAACGTCACCTGGAGGCTGCTGGGGAGAAGTTCTGACCCTCGCACACGGGTATGAGGGCTCCTAACTCAGCACTCAGCAGTTACATATGAAGGGTCTGCACCCTCAGCACTCTAAGAATGAGGAAGGGGACAAAATGCAGAAGAGGGGTTTGTCCCAGGCAAAGCCCCTTAAAAATCCCTGGGAGATAAAAATAGAATCTGGGCAATAAAATAAAGTCTAACCTTTTTTATCCTTTGTGCTTTGTCTAATTTCACGTGCTCCTAGGGTCCCACATGCAGAGGTTCAACAGCCGGCACTTCAGACCAGATTTCCTAGTGCAGAATGGCTGGGTCAACACCTCAGCTCCTGGGGCACGGTGCAGACTCTGCGATATAGAGCCTGAGCTGCAGCCAACTGGGCCCTCGAGAGCTCCGCCCCCTCCCTCCCACTGACTCTGACAGGATCTCTACACAGCAGCCCAGCCTACAGCCCACGGGGTAGCACATGCTCTCACCTCTCCATTCTCTGATCAAAATATAAAGTTTCCTTTGCTTCTGAACCAAACTCAGTCTCAATCTGTTGGCTCCAATGACACTGGGCAGGGGGACACTTGTTGGGGTCCACTCTGGAGGATCAGTAACAGAAATTGAGAACATTGTAACTTCAATGAACAGATGTGTGAGCCAAACTGTAATTAACATAGAACAGTGTATAAGGCTCGGGCAAAATAAGATGTTTCTAACACTTCCATTTGATATTTCCATCACTTTATTATAAGCAAGTTCAGTGAAAAGGTCTTATTTGTCAGGTCAATACTAGAGAAACGAAGTGATTTCTTTCCAAGGATGTACATCTAATAATCTTGGTTAAAGCTTCAATCTTGTTTTAAATGCTTTTCCATTGAAAATGATACCTCTCTTTCAGCTCCCCCATTTCTGAGAAGTATAAAATCTTATAATTTATTAAGACCAAATGGGAAAGGTGGGAGGAGGGATAAATTAACAGTTTGGGATTAACACATACACACTGCTATGTATAAAATTGATCATCAACAAGGAACTACTGTATAGCACAGGGAACTACACTCAATATTTTGCAATAACCTATAAGGGGAAATAATCTGAAAAAGAATAGATGTTTTTATTGACATCATCTATTAATGACAGTTAAAATGGAACCTAAGGGAAGCCAGTGGTGAGTGCTTCTGACCCTGAAGACTTCAATCATCTAAAGTTTGGACTCTGCCTACTTCCCAAGGCCCTTAATGAACCTATGTGTAGCCGTAGCTTAAAAAATTCCCCAGTTTCGGTTGTGGAGAGACACTGATTTTGAAAAAGCCCTGGTGTTCTCCTCACATGAATGGGACACTTCCTACACCTAAAACATGCCTGTCACACCCAGAGGATGGTATACCGTCTGATCGGGAAGAGTTTGGAAAAGGCATCTCATCTCCTCATCTCCTGGTGCTCGGGTTCACCCCTCCAGTGTCTTTACGAAGAGTCTCCTCACTTGGAGATGTCAGCACTGTCAACATCCTGTTTGGAATTTGTCCAGAGGATGAAGCAGAAGGAGGAGGAACAATGAGTGACAAGTCCTAGGTGTTCGGACAGGCACATGTCACTCTAATTTCCAATCAGGAAGACGAATTGACCAAAGGCTAGGGTTGCCCATGGAAACAGAATAGGGCTTGAGGAAATCCCACTGCTTTGTGGCCAGTTCCCATAAATAGAAGTTGAAAAACGAAACTCAGGGACACTAAAATTCACGAAACTGCAGAGTTGAAAATATCTATCACTGAAAAATGTCTTGGGGAAAGTCAGAGAAAAGGACTTGTAAGCAACAGAGAATGGCAGGAAAGGGATTGGAAGAAGTAGAAAGGACTCGCCATTAAGCACAAGAAAAGGGGCTGAACATTGCCAACATTGCAGTTGGCCAAAAAGGGTGTATGCGTCTTTTTCTGTATATATTCAAGAAAAGGGCATACACTTTTTTAGCCAACCAAACAGGTGGGCACTGGAAATCAATACTACAAAACATATCACTTCGCATCAGTCAGAAGAGCCTTCCTCATAAAGTGTAAACACCAGAAATGCAGGACAGGGCAAGGAGAAAAGGGAGCCCTGTGAGGCTTAGAGTGGAAATATATATTGCCAATGGTCACTCTTGATAAGTGTATTGTGTTTATTAAAGAATCTAAAAAATGAGCTACAGGGCACTTGCACTCATGGATGTATATCTTGGGAAAAACAAAAATGGAGAGGACACAGGCACCCCAATGTTTACCGCCTCTCTGTTTAAAAGATCCTCGACTAGGATATAATTTATATGTCTGTGGAGGGAAAAAATGGATAGAGATGTGGCACTTATGTATAGTGGAATATTACTCAGCCTGAAAATCAATGAAATATGGCCAGCTGTAACAACCCCAGAGGAGTTACGTAAGATCATTCGAAGTCACATAATTCAAAAAGAAAAAGACATACGATACTACTAATACATGGAATATAAACGAGGCTACAAATGAACTGAATTACAAAACAGAACGGGGTCTCAGATTTAGAAAACCAACTTATGCATGCTTAAGGATAAAGGAGAGTTGGGGTGCTGCATAAAACCAGAGATTGAAATTAGCACAGATACCGTTCCATAAGCCAAATATGTAATAGAAAAAACCTACTCCCTGGCCAACGAAATGGACTCAACACCCCATATTCAGCACCTAGGAATATACGGGACGAGTAAGAGTCTTAATACTTATGGATTTATATGTCTCAATAAGAGAATCAAGCGTGTGTACAGTGACATAAACGCAGCAGTGAAAATCAGCTAAATCCCATTATCAAAATAAATTTCAAAAACAAAACACAATGACAGTGAAATAGAGAGCAATTCTTAAATAATTCATTCAGGGCTTGTGATGCAACCTGGATTTACCACATCTACACCCAGAGATGGGTGAGACATAAGGCTGGACACTTCGGGCTGATAGCATTGGTGAGGTTCGATGAGCAAATGCAGACCATTTGAAGTCATACTGCATGGTAAAAATTTCCATGGGTCCCAACTCCGCAGGTTTAAGCGATCCTTCCTTCAGCTAAAGCATGCATGGGAAACCCACAGTATGGTGCACCGTGTGACCGGGAAACGTTTTCTAATGCATCTCAGTTTCCGTCCCCTTTAACTCGGGTTCAGAATTCCAGAACCTTAACTAACACTCTCCCCACTTGGAGAGTCAGGGCCTTTAACCTCCTGTTTGGCACAGTTTGCAATTTCTGCGCAAGATGAACAGGAATAGGGAGAACCAATGAGAGACTAGCTGTAGGTGTCTGCACGGGCAAATTTAACGCTCATTTCCAACCAGGAACAGCAATTAACCAAACGCTCAGCATGCCGTGCCGGAACAAGATTAGGGCCTGAAGCAATCCTGCGGGTTTGCGGCCAGCTCACAAGAAAGCGATTTGAAGAAAGGAGCTCAGGGGCACTGTAATTCACAAACCTGCAGAGTTATAAATGACAGCTATCGTCCAAAAACATATTGAAGGAAGGCTGCGAAGAGGACTTGAAAGCGGTCAGAATTGCAAGAAAACGATTTCAGAGGGTAGACTGGAATTGCATTTAAAGAATAGGAAAAGAGGCAGAACGTCGACAATGATGCACTTGGCCCAAAAGGGCGTATGCGTTTTTTCCTGAATATATTCAGGAAAAAACGCATACGCCCTTTTTGGCCAACCAAGCAAGCATGTTAAAGAAATCTGCACTAAAATGAAGTCTCACTGCCCCCGGTCAAAAGGGCCATCTGAAAAAAGTGTAAAATCCAGAAATGCAGCACAGGCCATGGAGAACAGGGGACCTTGTTATGCTGATGGGTGGGATGTAAATGGCCAAGAGTCACTCTGGAGAAATGTATGGTGTTTCCTGAAACACCTAAAAAACAAAGCAATGGAGCCTACGGCACTTCCACTTATGGTCCTATAGCTTAGGGAAATTAAAATAAAAATCACACAGCCACCCCAAAGTTTCAGACGGCTCTGTTTACAAGAACCTCGTCTACGGTACAAGTTAAATATCCCAGAAAGCGAAAAATGAATAAAGAAGTTGTGGTACGTACGTACAATGGAATATCAGTCACCAATGAAATCTATGTCATCTGGCCTGTCGTGGCATAATGAGTGGATTCAGGTACGATGATTCTAAGTGAAATAAGTCACACCGAAAATGAAACATCATAAGATATCACTAATACGCCGAATGTAATCTTGGCTACACATGAACTGAATTACAAAACAGAACAGGGTCTCAAATTTACAAAACCAACTTATGTTTGCTTAAGGGGAAAGGTGAGTTGGGGTGCTGCATAAAACCAGAGATAGAAATTAGCACAGATACCATTCCATACGTCAAATATGTAATACTCAAAACCTACCACTTGCTCAACGAAATAGGCTAAGCACCCTATATTCAACGCCTAGGAATACACCTGACTAGTAAGAATCTTCAAACCCATGGATTTATATGTCTCCATAAGAGAATCAAGCGTGTGTACAGCTGCATGAAGGCAGCAGAGAAAATCCGATAAATCCCATTATCAAAATGAATTACAAAAACAAAACACAATGACAGTGAAATAGAGAGCAATTCTTAAATAATTCATTCAGGGCTTGTGATGCAACCTGGATTTACCTCATCTACACCCAGAGCTGAGTGAGACATAAAGTTGGACACTTCGGGCTGATATCATTGGTGAGGTTCGATGAGCAAATGCAGACCATTTGAAGTCATACTGCATGGTAGCCTTTCCATGGGTCCCAACTCTCCAGGTTTAAGCGATTCTTCCTTCAGCTAAAACATGCATGGGAAACCCACAGTATGGTGCACCGTGTGACCGGGAAACGTTTTCAAATGCATCTCAGTTTTCGTCCCCTTTTACTCGGGTTCACAATTCCAGACCCTTTACTAACACTCTCCCCACTTGGAGAGTCACTGCCTTTAACCTGCTGTTTGGCACAGTTTGCAATTTCTGCGCAAGATGAACAGGAATAGGGAGAACCAATGAGAGACTAGCTGTAGGTGTCTGCACGGGCAAATTTAACGCTCATTTCCCACCAGAAAGAGGAATTAACCAAAGGCTCAGCATGCCGTACCGGAACAAGATTAGGGCCTGAAGCCATCCTGCGGGTTTGCGGTCAGCTCACAAGAAAGCGATTTGAAGAAAGGAGCTCAGGGGCACTGTAATTCACAAACATGCAGAGTTATAAATGACAGCTATCGTCCAAAAATATATTGAAGGAAGGCTGCGAAGAGGACTTGAAAGCGGGGCAGAATTGCAGGGAAACGATTTCAGGGGGTACACTGGAATTTCATTTAAAGCATAGGAAAAGTGGCAGAACGTCGACAATGATGCACTTGGCCAGAAAGGGCGTATGCGTTTTTTCCTGAATATATTCAGTAAAAAACGCATACGTCCTTCTTGACCAACCAAGCAAGCATGTTAAAGAAATCTGCACTACAATGAAGTCTCACTGCCCCCCGGTCAAAAGGGCCATCTGAAAAAAGTGTAAAATCCAGAAATGCAGCACAGGCCATGGAGAACAGGGAGCCTTGTTATGCTGATGGGTGGGATGTAAATTGCCAACAGCCACTCTGGAGAAGTGTATGGTTTTTCCTGAAACACCTAGAAAGCAAAGCAACGGAGCCTACGGCAGTTCCACTTATGGTCCTATAGCTTAGGGAAATTAAAATCAAAAACACACAGCCACCCCAAAGTTTCAGACGGCTCTGTTTACAGAACCTCGACTACGGTACAAGTTAAATATCCCAGAAAGCGAAAAATGGATAAAGAAGTTGTGGTACGTACGTACAATGGAATATCACTCACCAATGAAATCTATGTCATCTGGCCCGTCGTGGCATAATGAGTGGATTCAGGTACGATGATTCTAAGTGAAATAAGTCGCACAGAAAATGAAACATCATAAGATATCACTAATACACCGAATGTAATCTTGGCTACACATGAACTGAATTACAAAACAGAACAGGGTCTCAAATTTAGAAAACCAACTTATGTTTGCTTAAGGGGAAAGGTGAGTTGCGGTGCTGCATAAAACCAGAGATAGAAATTAGCACAGATACCATTCCATACGTCAAATATGTAATAGTCAAGACCTACCCATTGCTCAACGAAATGGGCTAAACACCCTATATTCAACGCCTAGGAATACACCTGACTAGAAAGAATCTTCAAACCCATGGATTTATATGTCTCCATAAGAGAATCAAGCGTGTGTACAGCTGCATGAAGGCAGCAGAGAAAATCCGAGAAATCCCATTATCAAAATGTATTACAAAAACAAAACACAATGACAGTGAAATAGAGAGCAATTCTTAAATAATTCATTCAGGGCTTGTGATGCAACCTGGATTTACCTCATCTACACCCAGAGCTGAGTGAGACATAAGGTTGGACACTTCGAGCTGATAGCATTGGTGAGGTTCGATGAGCCAATGCAGACCATTTGAAGTCATACTGCATGGCACACATTCCATGGGTCCCAACTCTCCAGGTTTAAGCGATTCTTCCTTCAGCTAAAACATGCATGGGAAACCCACAGTATGGTGCACCCTGAGATAGGGAAACGTTTTCAAATGCATCTCAGTTTTTGTCCCCTTTTACTCGGGTTCACAATTCCAGACCCTTTACTAACACTGTCCCCACTTGGAGAGTCAGTGCCTTTAACCTGCTGTTTGGCACAGTTTGCAGTTTCTGCGCAAGATGAACAGGAATAGGGAGAACCAATGAGAGACTAGCTGTAGGTGTCTGCACGGGCAAATTTAACGCTCATTTCCCACCAGGAAGAGGAATTAAACAAACACTCAGCATGCCGTGCCGGAACTAGATTAGGGCCTGAAGCAATCCTGCGGGTTTGTGGCCAGCTCACAGGAAAGCGATTTGAAGAAAGGAGCTCAGGGGCACTGTAATTCACAAACATGCAGAGTTATAAATGACAGCTATCGTCCAAAATATAATGAAGGAGGGCTGCGAAGAGGACTTGAAAGCGGGGCAGAATTGCAGGAAAACGATTTCAGGGGGTAGACTGGAATTGCATTTAAAGCATAGGAAAAGAGGCAGAACGTCGACAATGATGCACTTGGCCAAAAAGGGCGTATGCGTTTATTCCTGAATATATTTAGGAAAAAACGCATACGCCTTTTTGGCCAACCAAGCAAGCATGTTAAAGAAATCTGCACTACAATGAAGTCTCACTGCCCCCCGGTCAAAAGGGCCATCTGAAAAAAGTGTAAAATCCAGAAATGCAGCACAGGCCATGGAGAACAGGGAGCCTTGTTATGCTGATGGGTGGGATGTAAATTGCCAAGAGCCACTCTGGAGAAGTGTATGGTGTTTCCTGAAACACCTAAAAAACAAAGCAACGGAGCCTACGGAACTTCCACTTATGATCCTATAGCTTAGGGAAATTAAAATCAAAAACACACAGCCACCCCAAAGTTTCAGACGGCTCTGTTTACAAGAACCTCGTCTACGGTATAAGTTAAATATCCCAGAAAGCGAAAAATGAATAAAGAAGTTGTGGTACGTACGTACAATGGAATATCACTCACCAATGAAATCTATGTCATCTGGCCCGTCGTGGCATAATGAGTGGATTCAGGTACGATGATTCTAAGTGAAATAAGTCACACAGAAAATGAAACATCATAAGATATCACTAATACACCGAATGTAATCTTGGCTACACATGAACTGAATTACAAAACAGAACAGGGTCTCAAATTTAGAAAACCAACTTATGTTTGCTTAAGGGGAAAGGTGAGTTGGGGTGCTGCATAAAACCAGAGATAGAAATTAGCACAGATACCATTCCATACGTCATATATGTAATAGTCAAGGGGGCTTCCCTGGTGGCGCACTGGTTGAGAGTCCGCCTGCCGATGCAGGGGACGCGGGTTCGTGCCCCGGTCCGAGAGGATACCACATGCAGCGGAGCTATTGGCCCCGTGAGTCATGGCCGTTGAGCCTGCGCGTCCGGAGCCTGTGCTCCGCAACGGGAGAGGCCACAACACTGAGAGGTCCGCGTACAGGAAAAAAAAAAAATATGTAATAGTCAAGACCTACCCCTTGCTCAACGAAATGGGCTAAACACCCTATATTCAACGCCTAGGACTACACCTGACTAGTAAGAATCTTCAAACCCATGGATTTATATGTCTCCATAAGAGAATCAAGCGTGTGTACAGCTGCATGAAGGCAGCAGAGAAAATCCGATAAATCCTATTATCAAAATGAATTACAAAAACAAAACACAATGACAGTGAAATAGAGAGCAATTCTTAAATAATTCATTCAGGGCTTGTGATGCAACCTGGATTTACCTCATCTACACCCAGAGCTGAGTGAGATATAAGGTTGGACACTTCGGGCTGATACCACTGGTGAGGTTCGATGAGGAAATGCAGACCATTTGAAGTCATACTGCATGGTAACCATTCCATGAGTCCCAACTCTCCAGGTTTAAGCGATTCTTCCTTCAGCTAAAGCATGCATGGGAAGCCCACAGTATGGTGCACCGTGTGACCAGGAAACGTTTTCAAAGGCATCTCAGTTTCCGTCCCCTTTTACTCGGGTTCACAATTCCAGACCCTTTTCTAACACTCTCCCCACTTGGAGAGTCAGTGCCTTTAACCTCCTGTTTGGCACAGTTTGCAATTTCTGCACAAGATGAACAGGAATAGGGAGATCCAATGAGAGACTAGCTGTAGGTGTCTGCCCGGGCAAATTTAACGGTCATTTCCCACCAGAAAGACGAATTAACCAAAGGCGCAGCATGCCGTGCCAGAACCAGATTAGGGCCTGAAGCAATCCTGCGGGTTTGCGGCCAGCTCACAAGAAAGCGATTTGAAGAAAGGAGCTCAGGGGCACTGTAATTCACAAACCTGCAGAGTTATAAATGACAGCTATCGTCCAAAAACATATTGAAGGAAGGCTGCGAAGAGGACTTGAAAGCGGTCAGAATTGCAAGAAAACGATTTCAGAGGGTAGACTGGAATTGCATTTAAAGAATAGGAAAAGAGGCAGAACGTCGACAATGATGCACTTGGCCCAAAAGGGCGTATGCGTTTTTTCCTGAATATATTCAGGAAAAAACGCATACGCCCTTTTTGGCCAACCAAGCAAGCATGTTAAAGAAATCTGCACTACAATGAAGTCTCACTGCCCCCGGTCAAAAGGGCCATCTGAAAAAAGTGTAAAATCCAGAAATGCAGCACAGGCCATGGAGAACAGGGGACCTTGTTATGCTGATGGGTGGGATGTAAATGGCCAAGAGTCACTCTGGAGAAATGTATGGTGTTTCCTGAAACACCTAAAAAACAAAGCAATGGAGCCTAAGGCACTTCCACTTATGGTCCTATAGCTTAGGGAAATTAAAATAAAAATCACACAGCCACCCCAAAGTTTCAGACGGCTCTGTTTACAAGAACCTCGTCTACGGTACAAGTTAAATATCCCAGAAAGCGAAAAATGAATAAAGAAGTTGTGGTACGTACGTACAATGGAATATCAGTCACCAATGAAATCTATGTCATCTGGCCTGTCGTGGCATAATGAGTGGATTCAGGTACGATGATTCTAAGTGAAATAAGTCACACCGAAAATGAAACATCATAAGATATCACTAATACGCCGAATGTAATCTTGGCTACACATGAACTGAATTACAAAACAGAACAGGGTCTCAAATTTACAAAACCAACTTATGTTTGCTTAAGGGGAAAGGTGAGTTGGGGTGCTGCATAAAACCAGAGATAGAAATTAGCACAGATACCATTCCATACGTCAAATATGTAATACTCAAAACCTACCACTTGCTCAACGAAATAGGCTAAGCACCCTATATTCAACGCCTAGGAATACACCTGACTAGTAAGAATCTTCAAACCCATGGATATATATGTCTCCATAAGAGAATCAAGCGTGTGTACAGCTGCATGAAGGCAGCAGAGAAAATCCGATAAATCCCATTATCAAAATGAATTACAAAAACAAAACACAATGACAGTGAAATAGAGAGCAATTCTTAAATAATTCATTCAGGGCTTGTGATGCAACCTGGATTTACCTCATCTACACCCAGAGCTGAGTGAGACATAAAGTTGGACACTTCGGGCTGATAGCATTGGTGAGGTTCGATGAGCAAATGCAGACCATTTGAAGTCATACTGCATGGTAGCCTTTCCATGGGTCCCAACTCTCCAGGTTTAAGCGATTCTTCCTTCAGCTAAAACATGCATGGGAAACCCACAGTATGGTGCACCGTGTGACCGGGAAACGTTTTCAAATGCATCTCAGTTTTCGTCCCCTTTTACTCGGGTTCACAATTCCAGACCCTTTACTAACACTCTCCCCACTTGGAGAGTCACTGCCTTTAACCTGCTGTTTGGCACAGTTTGCAATTTCTGCGCAAGATGAACAGGAATAGGGAGAACCAATGAGAGACTAGCTCTAGGTGTCTGCACGGGCAAATTTAACGCTCATTTCCCACCAGAAAGAGGAATTAACCAAAGGCTCAGCATGCCGTGCCGGAACAAGATTAGGGCCTGAAGCAATCCTGCGGGTTTGCGGTCAGCTCACAAGAAAGCGATTTGAAGAAAGGAGCTCAGGGGCACTGTAATTCACAAACATGCAGAGTTATAAATGACAGCTATCGTCCAAAAATATATTGAAGGAAGGCTGCGAAGAGGACTTGAAAGCGGGGCAGAATTGCAGGGAAACGATTTCAGGGGGTACACTGGAATTTCATTTAAAGCATAGGAAAAGTGGCAGAACGTCGACAATGATGCACTTGGCCAGAAAGGGCGTATGCGTTTTTTCCTGAATATATTCAGTAAAAAACGCATACGTCCTTCTTGGCCAACCAAGCAAGCATGTTAAAGAAATCTGCACTACAATGAAGTCTCACTGCCCCCCGGTCAAAAGGGCCATCTGAAAAAAGTGTAAAATCCAGAAATGCAGCACAGGCCATGGAGAACAGGGAGCCTTGTTATGCTGATGGGTGGGATGTAAATTGCCAACAGCCACTCTGGAGAAGTGTATGGTTTTTCCTGAAACACCTAGAAAGCAAAGCAACGGAGCCTACGGCACTTCCACTTATGGTCCTATAGCTTAGGGAAATTAAAATCAAAAACACACAGCCACCCCAAAGTTTCAGACGGCTCTGTTTACAGAACCTCGACTACGGTACAAGTTAAATATCCCAGAAAGCGAAAAATGGATAAAGAAGTTGTGGTACGTACGTACAATGGAATATCACTCACCAATGAAATCTATGTCATCTGGCCCATCGTGTCATAATGAGTGGATTCAGGTACGATGATTCTAAGTGAAATAAGTCACACAGAAAATGAAACATCATAAGATATCACTAATACACCGAATGTAATCTTGGCTACACATGAACTGAATTACAAAACAGAACAGGGTCTCAAATTTAGAAAACCAACTTATGTTTGCTTAAGGGGAAAGGTGAGTTGCGGTGCTGCATAAAACCAGAGATAGAAATTAGCACAGATACCATTCCATACGTCAAATATGTAATAGTCAAGACCTACCCATTGCTCAACGAAATGGGCTAAACACCCTATATTCAACGCCTAGGAATACACCTGACTAGAAAGAATCTTCAAACCCATGGATTTATATGTCTCCATAAGAGAATCAAGCGTGTGTACAGCTGCATGAAGGCAGCAGAGAAAATCCGAGAAATCCCATTATCAAAATGTATTACAAAAACAAAACACAATGACAGTGAAATAGAGAGCAATTCTTAAATAATTCATTCAGGGCTTGTGATGCAACCTGGATTTACCTCATCTACACCCAGAGCTGAGTGAGACATAAGGTTGGACACTTCGAGCTGATAGCATTGGTGAGGTTCGATGAGCCAATGCAGACCATTTGAAGTCATACTGCATGGCACACATTCCATGGGTCCCAACTCTCCAGGTTTAAGCGATTCTTCCTTCAGCTAAAACATGCATGGGAAACCCACAGTATGGTGCACCCTGAGATAGGGAAACGTTTTCAAATGCATCTCAGTTTTTGTCCCCTTTTACTCGGGTTCACAATTCCAGACCCTTTACTAACACTGTCCCCACTTGGAGAGTCAGTGCCTTTAACCTGCTGTTTGGCACAGTTTGCAGTTTCTGCGCAAGATGAACAGGAATAGGGAGAACCAATGAGAGACTAGCTGTAGGTGTCTGCACGGGCAAATTTAACGCTCATTTCCCACCAGGAAGAGGAATTAAACAAACACTCAGCATGCCGTGCCGGAACTAGATTAGGGCCTGAAGCAATCCTGCGGGTTTGTGGCCAGCTCACAGGAAAGCGATTTGAAGAAAGGAGCTCAGGGGCACTGTAATTCACAAACATGCAGAGTTATAAATGACAGCTATCGTCCAAAATATAATGAAGGAGGGCTGCGAAGAGGACTTGAAAGCGGGGCAGAATTGCAGGAAAACGATTTCAGGGGGTAGACTGGAATTGCATTTAAAGCATAGGAAAAGAGGCAGAACGTCGACAATGATGCACTTGGCCAAAAAGGGCGTATGCGTTTTTTCCTGAATATATTTAGGAAAAAACGCATACGCCTTTTTGGCCAACCAAGCAAGCATGTTAAAGAAATCTGCACTACAATGAAGTCTCACTGCCCCCCGGTCAAAAGGGCCATCTGAAAAAAGTGTAAAATCCAGAAATGCAGCACAGGCCATGGAGAACAGGGAGCCTTGTTATGCTGATGGGTGGGATGTAAATTGCCAAGAGCCACTCTGGAGAAGTGTATGGTGTTTCCTGAAACACCTAAAAAACAAAGCAACGGAGCCTACGGCACTTCCACTTATGATCCTATAGCTTAGGGAAATTAAAATCAAAAACACACAGCCACCCCAAAGTTTCAGACGGCTCTGTTTACAAGAACCTCGTCTACGGTACAAGTTAAATATCCCAGAAAGCGAAAAATGAATAAAGAAGTTGTGGTACGTACGTACAATGGAATATCACTCACCAATGAAATCTATGTCATCTGGCCCGTCGTGGCATAATGAGTGGATTCAGGTACGATGATTCTAAGTGAAATAAGTCACACAGAAAATGAAACATCATAAGATATCACTAATACACCGAATGTAATCTTGGCTACACATGAACTGAATTACAAAACAGAACAGGGTCTCAAATTTAGAAAACCAACTTATGTTTGCTTAAGGGGAAAGGTGAGTTGGGGTGCTGCATAAAACCAGAGATAGAAATTAGCACAGATACCATTCCATACGTCATATATGTAATAGTCAAGGGGGCTTCCCTGGTGGCGCACTGGTTGAGAGTCCGCCTGCCGATGCAGGGGACGCGGGTTCGTGCCCCGGTCCGAGAGGATACCACATGCAGCGGAGCTATTGGCCCCGTGAGTCATGGCCGTTGAGCCTGCGCGTCCGGAGCCTGTGCTCCGCAACGGGAGAGGCCACAACACTGAGAGGTCCGCGTACAGGGAAAAAAAAAAAAAATATGTAATAGTCAAGACCTACCCCTTGCTCAACGAAATGGGCTAAACACCCTATATTCAACGCCTAGGACTACACCTGACTAGTAAGAATCTTCAAACCCATGGATTTATATGTCTCCATAAGAGAATCAAGCGTGTGTACAGCTGGATGAAGGCAGCAGAGAAAATCCGATAAATCCTATTATCAAAATGAATTACAAAAACAAAACACAATGACAGTGAAATAGAGAGCAATTCTTAAATAATTCATTCAGGGCTTGTGATGCAACCTGGATTTACCTCATCTACACCCAGAGCTGAGTGAGATATAAGGTTGGACACTTCGGGCTGATACCACTGGTGAGGTTCGATGAGGAAATGCAGACCATTTGAAGTCATACTGCATGGTAACCATTCCATGAGTCCCAACTCTCCAGGTTTAAGCGATTCTTCCTTCAGCTAAAGCATGCATGGGAAGCCCACAGTATGGTGCACCGTGTGACCAGGAAACGTTTTCAAAGGCATCTCAGTTTCCGTCCCCTTTTACTCGGGTTCACAATTCCAGACCCTTTTCTAACACTCTCCCCACTTGGAGAGTCAGTGCCTTTAACCTCCTGTTTGGCACAGTTTGGAATTTCTGCACAAGATGAACAGGAATAGGGAGATCCAATGAGAGACTAGCTGTAGGTGTCTGCCCGGGCAAATTTAACGGTCATTTCCCACCAGAAAGACGAATTAACCAAAGGCGCAGCATGCCGTGCCAGAACCAGATTAGGGCCTGAAGCAATCCTGCGGGTTTGCGGCCAGCTCACAAGAAACCGATTTGAAGAAAGGAGCTCAGGGGCACTGTAATTCACAAACCTGCAGAGTTATAAATGACAGCTATCGTCCAAAAACATATTGAAGGAAGGCTGCGAAGAGGACTTGAAAGCGGTCAGAATTGCAAGAAAACGATTTCAGAGGGTAGACTGGAATTGCATTTAAAGAATAGGAAAAGAGGCAGAACGTCGACAATGATGCACTTGGCCCAAAAGGGCGTATGCGTTTTTTCCTGAATATATTCAGGAAAAAACGCATACGCCCTTTTTGGCCAACCAAGCAAGCATGTTAAAGAAATCTGCACTACAATGAAGTCTCACTGCCCCCGGTCAAAAGGGCCATCTGAAAAAAGTGTAAAATCCAGAAATGCAGCACAGGCCATGGAGAACAGGGGACCTTGTTATGCTGATGGGTGGGATGTAAATGGCCAAGAGTCACTCTGGAGAAATGTATGGTGTTTCCTGAAACACCTAAAAAACAAAGCAATGGAGCCTACGGCACTTCCACTTATGGTCCTATAGCTTAGGGAAATTAAAATAAAAATCACACAGCCACCCCAAAGTTTCAGACGGCTCTGTTTACAAGAACCTCGTCTACGGTACAAGTTAAATATCCCAGAAAGCGAAAAATGAATAAAGAAGTTGTGGTACGTACGTACAATGGAATATCAGTCACCAATGAAATCTATGTCATCTGGCCTGTCGTGGCATAATGAGTGGATTCAGGTACGATGATTCTAAGTGAAATAAGTCACACCGAAAATGAAACATCATAAGATATCACTAATACGCCGAATGTAATCTTGGCTACACATGAACTGAATTACAAAACAGAACAGGGTCTCAAATTTACAAAACCAACTTATGTTTGCTTAAGGGGAAAGGTGAGTTGGGGTGCTGCATAAAACCAGAGATAGAAATTAGCACAGATACCATTCCATACGTCAAATATGTAATACTCAAAACCTACCACTTGCTCAACGAAATAGGCTAAGCACCCTATATTCAACGCCTAGGAATACACCTGACTAGTAAGAATCTTCAAACCCATGGATTTATATGTCTCCATAAGAGAATCAAGCGTGTGTACAGCTGCATGAAGGCAGCAGAGAAAATCCGATAAATCCCATTATCAAAATGAATTACAAAAACAAAACACAATGACAGTGAAATAGAGAGCAATTCTTAAATAATTCATTCAGGGCTTGTGATGCAACCTGGATTTACCTCATCTACACCCAGAGCTGAGTGAGACATAAAGTTGGACACTTCGGGCTGATAGCATTGGTGAGGTTCGATGAGCAAATGCAGACCATTTGAAGTCATACTGCATGGTAGCCTTTCCATGGGTCCCAACTCTCCAGGTTTAAGCGATTCTTCCTTCAGCTAAAACATGCATGGGAAACCCACAGTATGGTGCACCCTGAGATAGGGAAACGTTTTCAAATGCATCTCAGTTTTTGTCCCCTTTTACTCGGGTTCACAATTCCAGACCCTTTACTAACACTGTCCCCACTTGGAGAGTCAGTGCCTTTAACCTGCTGTTTGGCACAGTTTGCAGTTTCTGCGCAAGATGAACAGGAATAGGGAGAACCAATGAGAGACTAGCTGTAGGTGTCTGCACGGGCAAATTTAACGCTCATTTCCCACCAGGAAGAGGATTTAACCAAACACTCAGCATGCCGTGCCGGAACTAGATTAGGGCCTGAAGCAATCCTGCGGGTTTGTGGCCAGCTCACAGGAAAGCGATTTGAAGAAAGGAGCTCAGGGGCACTGTAATTCACAAACATGCAGAGTTATAAATGACAGCTATCGTCCAAAATATAATGAAGGAGGGCTGCGAAGAGGACTTGAAAGCGGGGCAGAAGTGCAGGAAAACGATTTCAGGGGGTAGACTGGAATTGCATTTAAAGCATAGGAAAAGAGGCAGAACGTCGACAATGATGCACTTGGCCAAAAAGGGCGTATGCGTTTTTTCCTGAATATATTTAGGAAAAAACGCATACGCCTTTTTGGCCAACCAAGCAAGCATGTTAAAGAAATCTGCACTACAATGAAGTCTCACTGCCCCCCGGTCAAAAGGGCCATCTGAAAAAAGTGTAAAATCCAGAAATGCAGCACAGGCCATGGAGAACAGGGAGCCTTGTTATGCTGATGGGTGGGATGTAAATTGCCAAGAGCCACTCTGGAGAAGTGTATGGTGTTTCCTGAAACACCTAAAAAACAAAGCAACGGAGCCTACGGCACTTCCACTTATGATCCTATAGCTTAGGGAAATTAAAATCAAAAACACACAGCCACCCCAAAGTTTCAGACGGCTGTGTTTACAAGAACCTCGTCTACGGTACAAGTTAAATATCCCAGAAAGCGAAAAATGAATAAAGAAGTTGTGGTACGTACGTACAATGGAATATCACTCACCAATGAAATCTATGTCATCTGGCCCGTCGTGGCATAATGAGTGGATTCAGGTACGATGATTCTAAGTGAAATAAGTCACACAGAAAATGAAACATCATAAGATATCACTAATACACCGAATGTAATCTTGGCTACACATGAACTGAATTACAAAACAGAACAGGGTCTCAAATTTAGAAAACCAACTTATGTTTGCTTAAGGGGAAAGGTGAGTTGGGGTGCTGCATAAAACCAGAGATAGAAATTAGCACAGATACCATTCCATACGTCATATATGTAATAGTCAAGGGGGCTTCCCTGGTGGCGCACTGGTTGAGAGTCCGCCTGCCGATGCAGGGGACGTGGGTTCGTGCCCCGGTCCGAGAGGATACCACATGCAGCGGAGCTATTGGCCCCGTGAGTCATGGCCGTTGAGCCTGCGCGTCCGGAGCCTGTGCTCCGCAACGGGAGAGGCCACAACACTGAGAGGTCCGCGTACAGGAAAAAAAATAAAATATGTAATAGTCAAGACCTACCCCTTGCTCAACGAAATGGGCTAAACACCCTATATTCAACGCCTAGGACTACACCTGACTAGTAAGAATCTTCAAACCCATGGATTTATATGTCTCCATAAGAGAATCAAGCGTGTGTACAGCTGCATGAAGGCAGCAGAGAAAATCCGATAAATCCTATTATCAAAATGAATTACAAAAACAAAACACAATGACAGTGAAATAGAGAGCAATTCTTAAATAATTCATTCAGGGCTTGTGATGCAACCTGGATTTACCTCATCTACACCCAGAGCTGAGTGAGATATAAGGTTGGACACTTCGGGCTGATACCACTGGTGAGGTTCGATGAGGAAATGCAGACCATTTGAAGTCATACTGCATGGTAACCATTCCATGAGTCCCAACTCTCCAGGTTTAAGCGATTCTTCCTTCAGCTAAAGCATGCATGGGAAGCCCACAGTATGGTGCACCGTGTGACCAGGAAACGTTTTCAAAGGCATCTCAGTTTCCGTCCCCTTTTACTCGGGTTCACAATTCCAGACCCTTTTCTAACACTCTCCCCACTTGGAGAGTCAGTGCCTTTAACCTCCTGTTTGGCACAGTTTGCAATTTCTGCACAAGATGAACAGGAATAGGGAGATCCAATGAGAGACTAGCTGTAGGTGTCTGCCCGGGCAAATTTAACGGTCATTTCCCACCAGAAAGACGAATTAACCAAAGGCGCAGCATGCCGTGCCAGAACCAGATTAGGGCCTGAAGCAATCCTGCGGGTTTGCGGCCAGCTCACAAGAAAGCGATTTGAAGAAAGGAGCTCAGGGGCACTGTAATTCACAAACCTGCAGAGTTATAAATGACAGCTATCGTCCAAAAATATATTGAAGGAAGGCTGCGAAGAGGACTTGAAAGCGGTCAGAATTGCAAGAAAACGATTTCAGAGGGTAGACTGGAATTGCATTTAAAGAATAGGAAAAGAGGCAGAACGTCGACAATGATGCACTTGGCCCAAAAGGGCGTATGCGTTTTTTCCTGAATATATTCAGGAAAAAACGCATACGCCCTTTTTGGCCAACCAAGCAAGCATGTTAAAGAAATCTGCACTACAATGAAGTCTCACTGCCCCCGGTCAAAAGGGCCATCTGAAAAAAGTGTAAAATCCAGAAATGCAGCACAGGCCATGGAGAACAGGGAGCCTTGTTATGCTGATGGGTGGGATGTAAATGGCCAAGAGTCACTCTGGAGAAATGTATGGTGTTTCCTGAAACACCTAAAAAACAAAGCAATGGAGCCTACGGCACTTCCACTTATGGTCCTATAGCTTAGGGAAATTAAAATAAAAATCACACAGCCACCCCAAAGTTTCAGACGGCTCTGTTTACAAGAACCTCGTCTACGGTACAAGTTAAATATCCCAGAAAGCGAAAAATGAATAAAGAAGTTGTGGTACGTACGTACAATGGAATATCAGTCACCAATGAAATCTATGTCATCTGGCCTGTCGTGGCATAATGAGTGGATTCAGGTACGATGATTCTAAGTGAAATAAGTCACACCGAAAATGAAACATCATAAGATATCACTAATACGCCGAATGTAATCTTGGCTACACATGAACTGAATTACAAAACAGAACAGGGTCTCAAATTTACAAAACCAACTTATGTTTGCTTAAGGGGAAAGGTGAGTTGGGGTGCTGCATAAAACCAGAGATAGAAATTAGCACAGATACCATTCCATACGTCAAATATGTAATACTCAAAACCTACCACTTGCTCAACGAAATAGGCTAAGCACCCTATATTCAACGCCTAGGAATACACCTGACTAGTAAGAATCTTCAAACCCATGGATTTATATGTCTCCATAAGAGAATCAAGCGTGTGTACAGCTGCATGAAGGCAGCAGAGAAAATCCGATAAATCCCATTATCAAAATGAATTACAAAAACAAAACACAATGACAGTGAAATAGAGAGCAATTCTTAAATAATTCATTCAGGGCTTGTGATGCAACCTGGATTTACCTCATCTACACCCAGAGCTGAGTGAGACATAAAGTTGGACACTTCGGGCTGATAGCATTGGTGAGGTTCGATGAGCAAATGCAGACCATTTGAAGTCATACTGCATGGTAGCCTTTCCATGGGTCCCAACTCTCCAGGTTTAAGCGATTCTTCCTTCAGCTAAAACATGCATGGGAAACCCACAGTATGGTGCACCCTGAGATAGGGAAACGTTTTCAAATGCATCTCAGTTTTTGTCCCCTTTTACTCGGGTTCACAATTCCAGACCCTTTACTAACACTGTCCCCACTTGGAGAGTCAGTGCCTTTAACCTGCTGTTTGGCACAGTTTGCAGTTTCTGCGCAAGATGAACAGGAATAGGGAGAACCAATGAGAGACTAGCTGTAGGTGTCTGCACGGGCAAATTTAACGCTCATTTCCCACCAGGAAGAGGATTTAACCAAACACTCAGCATGCCGTGCCGGAACTAGATTAGGGCCTGAAGCAATCCTGCGGGTTTGTGGCCAGCTCACAGGAAAGCGATTTGAAGAAAGGAGCTCAGGGGCACTGTAATTCACAAACATGCAGAGTTATAAATGACAGCTATCGTCCAAAATATAATGAAGGAGGGCTGCGAAGAGGACTTGAAAGCGGGGCAGAAGTGCAGGAAAACGATTTCAGGGGGTAGACTGGAATTGCATTTAAAGCATAGGAAAAGAGGCAGAACGTCGACAATGATGCACTTGGCCAAAAAGGGCGTATGCGTTTTTTCCTGAATATATTTAGGAAAAAACGCATACGCCTTTTTGGCCAACCAAGCAAGCATGTTAAAGAAATCTGCACTACAATGAAGTCTCACTGCCCCCCGGTCAAAAGGGCCATCTGAAAAAAGTGTAAAATCCAGAAATGCAGCACAGGCCATGGAGAACAGGGAGCCTTGTTATGCTGATGGGTGGGATGTAAATTGCCAAGAGCCACTCTGGAGAAGTGTATGGTGTTTCCTGAAACACCTAAAAAACAAAGCAACGGAGCCTACGGCACTTCCACTTATGATCCTATAGCTTAGGGAAATTAAAATCAAAAACACACAGCCACCCCAAAGTTTCAGACGGCTGTGTTTACAAGAACCTCGTCTACGGTACAAGTTAAATATCCCAGAAAGCGAAAAATGAATAAAGAAGTTGTGGTACGTACGTACAATGGAATATCACTCACCAATGAAATCTATGTCATCTGGCCCGTCGTGGCATAATGAGTGGATTCAGGTACGATGATTCTAAGTGAAATAAGTCACACAGAAAATGAAACATCATAAGATATCACTAATACACCGAATGTAATCTTGGCTACACATGAACTGAATTACAAAACAGAACAGGGTCTCAAATTTAGAAAACCAACTTATGTTTGCTTAAGGGGAAAGGTGAGTTGGGGTGCTGCATAAAACCAGAGATAGAAATTAGCACAGATACCATTCCATACGTCATATATGTAATAGTCAAGGGGGCTTCCCTGGTGGCGCACTGGTTGAGAGTCCGCCTGCCGATGCAGGGGACGTGGGTTCGTGCCCCGGTCCGAGAGGATACCACATGCAGCGGAGCTATTGGCCCCGTGAGTCATGGCCGTTGAGCCTGCGCGTCCGGAGCCTGTGCTCCGCAACGGGAGAGGCCACAACACTGAGAGGTCCGCGTACAGGAAAAAAAATAAAATATGTAATAGTCAAGACCTACCCCTTGCTCAACGAAATGGGCTAAACACCCTATATTCAACGCCTAGGACTACACCTGACTAGTAAGAATCTTCAAACCCATGGATTTATATGTCTCCATAAGAGAATCAAGCGTGTGTACAGCTGCATGAAGGCAGCAGAGAAAATCCGATAAATCCTATTATCAAAATGAATTACAAAAACAAAACACAATGACAGTGAAATAGAGAGCAATTCTTAAATAATTCATTCAGGGCTTGTGATGCAACCTGGATTTACCTCATCTACACCCAGAGCTGAGTGAGATATAAGGTTGGACACTTCGGGCTGATACCACTGGTGAGGTTCGATGAGGAAATGCAGACCATTTGAAGTCATACTGCATGGTAACCATTCCATGAGTCCCAACTCTCCAGGTTTAAGCGATTCTTCCTTCAGCTAAAGCATGCATGGGAAGCCCACAGTATGGTGCACCGTGTGACCAGGAAACGTTTTCAAAGGCATCTCAGTTTCCGTCCCCTTTTACTCGGGTTCACAATTCCAGACCCTTTTCTAACACTCTCCCCACTTGGAGAGTCAGTGCCTTTAACCTCCTGTTTGGCACAGTTTGCAATTTCTGCACAAGATGAACAGGAATAGGGAGATCCAATGAGAGACTAGCTGTAGGTGTCTGCCCGGGCAAATTTAACGGTCATTTCCCACCAGAAAGACGAATTAACCAAAGGCGCAGCATGCCGTGCCAGAACCAGATTAGGGCCTGAAGCAATCCTGCGGGTTTGCGGCCAGCTCACAAGAAAGCGATTTGAAGAAAGGAGCTCAGGGGCACTGTAATTCACAAACCTGCAGAGTTATAAATGACAGCTATCGTCCAAAAATATATTGAAGGAAGGCTGCGAAGAGGACTTGAAAGCGGTCAGAATTGCAAGAAAACGATTTCAGAGGGTAGACTGGAATTGCATTTAAAGAATAGGAAAAGAGGCAGAACGTCGACAATGATGCACTTGGCCCAAAAGGGCGTATGCGTTTTTTCCTGAATATATTCAGGAAAAAACGCATACGCCCTTTTTGGCCAACCAAGCAAGCATGTTAAAGAAATCTGCACTACAATGAAGTCTCACTGCCCCCGGTCAAAAGGGCCATCTGAAAAAAGTGTAAAATCCAGAAATGCAGCACAGGCCATGGAGAACAGGGAGCCTTGTTATGCTGATGGGTGGGATGTAAATGGCCAAGAGTCACTCTGGAGAAATGTATGGTGTTTCCTGAAACACCTAAAAAACAAAGCAATGGAGCCTACGGCACTTCCACTTATGGTCCTATAGCTTAGGGAAATTAAAATAAAAATCACACAGCCACCCCAAAGTTTCAGACGGCTCTGTTTACAAGAACCTCGTCTACGGTACAAGTTAAATATCCCAGAAAGCGAAAAATGAATAAAGAAGTTGTGGTACGTACGTACAATGGAATATCAGTCACCAATGAAATCTATGTCATCTGGCCTGTCGTGGCATAATGAGTGGATTCAGGTACGATGATTCTAAGTGAAATAAGTCACACCGAAAATGAAACATCATAAGATATCACTAATACGCCGAATGTAATCTTGGCTACACATGAACTGAATTACAAAACAGAACAGGGTCTCAAATTTACAAAACCAACTTATGTTTGCTTAAGGGGAAAGGTGAGTTGGGGTGCTGCATAAAACCAGAGATAGAAATTAGCACAGATACCATTCCATACGTCAAATATGTAATACTCAAAACCTACCACTTGCTCAACGAAATAGGCTAAGCACCCTATATTCAACGCCTAGGAATACACCTGACTAGTAAGAATCTTCAAACCCATGGATTTATATGTCTCCATAAGAGAATCAAGCGTGTGTACAGCTGCATGAAGGCAGCAGAGAAAATCCGATAAATCCCATTATCAAAATGAATTACAAAAACAAAACACAATGACAGTGAAATAGAGAGCAATTCTTAAATAATTCATTCAGGGCTTGTGATGCAACCTGGATTTACCTCATCTACACCCAGAGCTGAGTGAGACATAAAGTTGGACACTTCGGGCTGATAGCATTGGTGAGGTTCGATGAGCAAATGCAGACCATTTGAAGTCATACTGCATGGTAGCCTTTCCATGGGTCCCAACTCTCCAGGTTTAAGCGATTCTTCCTTCAGCTAAAACATGCATGGGAAACCCACAGTATGGTGCACCGTGTGACCGGGAAACGTTTTCAAATGCATCTCAGTTTTCGTCCCCTTTTACTCGGGTTCACAATTCCAGACCCTTTACTAACACTCTCCCCACTTGGAGAGTCACTGCCTTTAACCTGCTGTTTGGCACAGTTTGCAATTTCTGCGCAAGATGAACAGGAATAGGGAGAACCAATGAGAGACTAGCTGTAGGTGTCTGCACGGGCAAATTTAACGCTCATTTCCCACCAGAAAGAGGAATTAACCAAAGGCTCAGCATGCCGTGCCGGAACAAGATTAGGGCCTGAAGCAATCCTGCGGGTTTGCGGTCAGCTCACAAGAAAGCGATTTGAAGAAAGGAGCTCAGGGGCACTGTAATTCACAAACATGCAGAGTTATAAATGACAGCTATCGTCCAAAAATATATTGAAGGAAGGCTGCGAAGAGGACTTGAAAGCGGGGCAGAATTGCAGGGAAACGATTTCAGGGGGTACACTGGAATTTCATTTAAAGCATAGGAAAAGTGGCAGAACGTCGACAATGATGCACTTGGCCAGAAAGGGCGTATGCGTTTTTTCCTGAATATATTCAGTAAAAAACGCATACGTCCTTCTTGGCCAACCAAGCAAGCATGTTAAAGAAATCTGCACTACAATGAAGTCTCACTGCCCCCCGGTCAAAAGGGCCATCTGAAAAAAGTGTAAAATCCAGAAATGCAGCACAGGCCATGGAGAACAGGGAGCCTTGTTATGCTGATGGGTGGGATGTAAATTGCCAACAGCCACTCTGGAGAAGTGTATGGTTTTTCCTGAAACACCTAGAAAGCAAAGCAACGGAGCCTACGGCACTTCCACTTATGGTCCTATAGCTTAGGGAAATTAAAATCAAAAACACACAGCCACCCCAAAGTTTCAGACGGCTCTGTTTACAGAACCTCGACTACGGTACAAGTTAAATATCCCAGAAAGCGAAAAATGGATAAAGAAGTTGTGGTACGTACGTACAATGGAATATCACTCACCAATGAAATCTATGTCATCTGGCCCGTCGTGGCATAATGAGTGGATTCAGGTACGATGATTCTAAGTGAAATAAGTCACACAGAAAATGAAACATCATAAGATATCACTAATACACCGAATGTAATCTTGGCTACACATGAACTGAATTACAAAACAGAACAGGGTCTCAAATTTAGAAAACCAACTTATGTTTGCTTAAGGGGAAAGGTGAGTTGCGGTGCTGCATAAAACCAGAGATAGAAATTAGCACAGATACCATTCCATACGTCAAATATGTAATAGTCAAGACCTACCCATTGCTCAACGAAATGGGCTAAACACCCTATATTCAACGCCTAGGAATACACCTGACTAGAAAGAATCTTCAAACCCATGGATTTATATGTCTCCATAAGAGAATCAAGCGTGTGTACAGCTGCATGAAGGCAGCAGAGAAAATCCGAGAAATCCCATTATCAAAATGTATTACAAAAACAAAACACAATGACAGTGAAATAGAGAGCAATTCTTAAATAATTCATTCAGGGCTTGTGATGCAACCTGGATTTACCTCATCTACACCCAGAGCTGAGTGAGACATAAGGTTGGACACTTCGAGCTGATAGCATTGGTGAGGTTCGATGAGCCAATGCAGACCATTTGAAGTCATACTGCATGGCACACATTCCATGGGTCCCAACTCTCCAGGTTTAAGCGATTCTTCCTTCAGCTAAAACATGCATGGGAAACCCACAGTATGGTGCACCCTGAGATAGGGAAACGTTTTCAAATGCATCTCAGTTTTTGTCCCCTTTTACTCGGGTTCACAATTCCAGACCCTTTACTAACACTGTCCCCACTTGGAGAGTCAGTGCCTTTAACCTGCTGTTTGGCACAGTTTGCAGTTTCTGCGCAAGATGAACAGGAATAGGGAGAACCAATGAGAGACTAGCTGTAGGTGTCTGCACGGGCAAATTTAACGCTCATTTCCCACCAGGAAGAGGAATTAACCAAACACTCAGCATGCCGTGCCGGAACTAGATTAGGGCCTGAAGCAATCCTGCGGGTTTGTGGCCAGCTCACAGGAAAGCGATTTGAAGAAAGGAGCTCAGGGGCACTGTAATTCACAAACATGCAGAGTTATAAATGACAGCTATCGTCCAAAATATAATGAAGGAGGGCTGCGAAGAGGACTTGAAAGTGGGGCAGAATTGCAGGAAAACGATTTCAGGGGGTAGACTGGAATTGCATTTAAAGCATAGGAAAAGAGGCAGAACGTCGACAATGATGCACTTGGCCAAAAAGGGCGTATGCGTTTTTTCCTGAATATATTTAGGAAAAAACGCATACGCCTTTTTGGCCAACCAAGCAAGCATGTTAAAGAAATCTGCACTACAATGAAGTCTCACTGCCCCCCGGTCAAAAGGGCCATCTGAAAAAAGTGTAAAATCCAGAAATGCAGCACAGGCCATGGAGAACAGGGAGCCTTGTTATGCTGATGGGTGGGATGTAAATTGCCAAGAGCCATTCTGGAGAAGTGTATGGTGTTTCCTGAAACACCTAAAAATCAAAGCAACGGAGCCTACGGCACTTCCACTTATGATCCTATAGCTTAGGGAAATTAAAATCAAAAACACACAGCCACCCCAAAGTTTCAGACGGCTGTGTTTACAAGAACCTCGTCTACGGTACAAGTTAAATATCCCAGAAAGCGAAAAATGAATAAAGAAGTTGTGGTACGTACGTACAATGGAATATCACTCACCAATGAAATCTATGTCATCTGGCCCGTCGTGGCATAATGAGTGGATTCAGGTACGATGATTCTAAGTGAAATAAGTCACACAGAAAATGAAACATCATAAGATATCACTAATACACCGAATGTAGTCTTGGCTACACATGAACTGAATTACAAAACAGAACAGGGTCTCAAATTTAGAAAACCAACTTATGTTTGCTTAAGGGGAAAGGTGAGTTGGGGTGCTGCATAAAACCAGAGATAGAAATTAGCACAGATACCATTCCATACGTCATATATGTAATAGTCAAGGGGGCTTCCCTGGTGGCGCACTGGTTGAGAGTCCGCCTGCCGATGCAGGGGACGCGGGTTCGTGCCCCGGTCCGAGAGGATACCACATGCAGCGGAGCTATTGGCCCCGTGAGTCATGGCCGTTGAGCCTGCGCGTCCGGAGCCTGTGCTCCGCAACGGGAGAGGCCACAACACTGAGAGGTCCGCGTACAGGAAAAAAAATAAAATATGTAATAGTCAAGACCTACCCCTTGCTCAACGAAATGGGCTAAACACCCTATATTCAACGCCTAGGACTACACCTGACTAGTAAGAATCTTCAAACCCATGGATTTATATGTCTCCATAAGAGAATCAAGCGTGTGTACAGCTGCATGAAGGCAGCAGAGAAAATCCGATAAATCCTATTATCAAAATGAATTACAAAAACAAAACACAATGACAGTGAAATAGAGAGCAATTCTTAAATAATTCATTCAGGGCTTGTGATGCAACCTGGATTTACCTCATCTACACCCAGAGCTGAGTGAGATATAAGGTTGGACACTTCGGGCTGATACCACTGGTGAGGTTCGATGAGGAAATGCAGACCATTTGAAGTCATACTGCATGGTAACCATTCCATGAGTCCCAACTCTCCAGGTTTAAGCGATTCTTCCTTCAGCTAAAGCATGCATGGGAAGCCCACAGTATGGTGCACCATGTGACCAGGAAACGTTTTCAAAGGCATCTCAGTTTCCGTCCCCTTTTACTCGGGTTCACAATTCCAGACCCTTTTCTAACACTCTCCCCACTTGGAGAGTCAGTGCCTTTAACCTCCTGTTTGGCACAGTTTGCAATTTCTGCACAAGATGAACAGGAATAGGGAGATCCAATGAGAGACTAGCTGTAGGTGTCTGCCCGGGCAAATTTAACGGTCATTTCCCACCAGAAAGACGAATTAACCAAAGGCGCAGCATGCCGTGCCAGAACCAGATTAGGGCCTGAAGCAATCCTGCGGGTTTGCGGCCAGCTCACAAGAAACCGATTTGAAGAAAGGAGCTCAGGGGCACTGTAATTCACAAACCTGCAGAGTTATAAATGACAGCTATCGTCCAAAAACATATTGAAGGAAGGCTGCGAAGAGGACTTGAAAGCGGTCAGAATTGCAAGAAAACGATTTCAGAGGGTAGACTGGAATTGCATTTAAAGAATAGGAAAAGAGGCAGAACGTCGACAATGATGCACTTGGCCCAAAAGGGCGTATGCGTTTTTTCCTGAATATATTCAGGAAAAAACGCATACGCCCTTTTTGGCCAACCAAGCAAGCATGTTAAAGAAATCTGCACTACAATGAAGTCTCACTGCCCCCGGTCAAAAGGGCCATCTGAAAAAAGTGTAAAATCCAGAAATGCAGCACAGGCCATGGAGAACAGGGGACCTTGTTATGCTGATGGGTGGGATGTAAATGGCCAAGAGTCACTCTGGAGAAATGTATGGTGTTTCCTGAAACACCTAAAAAACAAAGCAATGGAGCCTACGGCACTTCCACTTATGGTCCTATAGCTTAGGGAAATTAAAATAAAAATCACACAGCCACCCCAAAGTTTCAGACGGCTCTGTTTACAAGAACCTCGTCTACGGTACAAGTTAAATATCCCAGAAAGCGAAAAATGAATAAAGAAGTTGTGGTACGTACGTACAATGGAATATCAGTCACCAATGAAATCTATGTCATCTGGCCTGTCGTGGCATAATGAGTGGATTCAGGTACGATGATTCTAAGTGAAATAAGTCACACCGAAAATGAAACATCATAAGATATCACTAATACGCCGAATGTAATCTTGGCTACACATGAACTGAATTACAAAACAGAACAGGGTCTCAAATTTACAAAACCAACTTATGTTTGCTTAAGGGGAAAGGTGAGTTGGGGTGCTGCATAAAACCAGAGATAGAAATTAGCACAGATACCATTCCATACGTCAAATATGTAATACTCAAAACCTACCACTTGCTCAACGAAATAGGCTAAGCACCCTATATTCAACGCCTAGGAATACACCTGACTAGTAAGAATCTTCAAACCCATGGATTTATATGTCTCCATAAGAGAATCAAGCGTGTGTACAGCTGCATGAAGGCAGCAGAGAAAATCCGATAAATCCCATTATCAAAATGAATTACAAAAACAAAACACAATGACAGTGAAATAGAGAGCAATTCTTAAATAATTCATTCAGGGCTTGTGATGCAACCTGGATTTACCTCATCTACACCCAGAGCTGAGTGAGACATAAAGTTGGACACTTCGGGCTGATAGCATTGGTGAGGTTCGATGAGCAAATGCAGACCATTTGAAGTCATACTGCATGGTAGCCTTTCCATGGGTCCCAACTCTCCAGGTTTAAGCGATTCTTCCTTCAGCTAAAACATGCATGGGAAACCCACAGTATGGTGCACCGTGTGACCGGGAAACGTTTTCAAATGCATCTCAGTTTTCGTCCCCTTTTACTCGGGTTCACAATTCCAGACCCTTTACTAACACTCTCCCCACTTGGAGAGTCACTGCCTTTAACCTGCTGTTTGGCACAGTTTGCAATTTCTGCGCAAGATGAACAGGAATAGGGAGAACCAATGAGAGACTAGCTGTAGGTGTCTGCACGGGCAAATTTAACGCTCATTTCCCACCAGAAAGAGGAATTAACCAAAGGCTCAGCATGCCGTGCCGGAACAAGATTAGGGCCTGAAGCAATCCTGCGGGTTTGCGGTCAGCTCACAAGAAAGCGATTTGAAGAAAGGAGCTCAGGGGCACTGTAATTCACAAACATGCAGAGTTATAAATGACAGCTATCGTCCAAAAATATATTGAAGGAAGGCTGCGAAGAGGACTTGAAAGCGGGGCAGAATTGCAGGGAAACGATTTCAGGGGGTACACTGGAATTTCATTTAAAGCATAGGAAAAGTGGCAGAACGTCGACAATGATGCACTTGGCCAGAAAGGGCGTATGCGTTTTTTCCTGAATATATTCAGTAAAAAACGCATACGTCCTTCTTGGCCAACCAAGCAAGCATGTTAAAGAAATCTGCACTACAATGAAGTCTCACTGCCCCCCGGTCAAAAGGGCCATCTGAAAAAAGTGTAAAATCCAGAAATGCAGCACAGGCCATGGAGAACAGGGAGCCTTGTTATGCTGATGGGTGGGATGTAAATTGCCAACAGCCACTCTGGAGAAGTGTATGGTTTTTCCTGAAACACCTAGAAAGCAAAGCAACGGAGCCTACGGCACTTCCACTTATGGTCCTATAGCTTAGGGAAATTAAAATCAAAAACACACAGCCACCCCAAAGTTTCAGACGGCTCTGTTTACAGAACCTCGACTACGGTACAAGTTAAATATCCCAGAAAGCGAAAAATGGATAAAGAAGTTGTGGTACGTACGTACAATGGAATATCACTCACCAATGAAATCTATGTCATCTGGCCCGTCGTGGCATAATGAGTGGATTCAGGTACGATGATTCTAAGTGAAATAAGTCACACAGAAAATGAAACATCATAAGATATCACTAATACACCGAATGTAATCTTGGCTACACATGAACTGAATTACAAAACAGAACAGGGTCTCAAATTTAGAAAACCAACTTATGTTTGCTTAAGGGGAAAGGTGAGTTGCGGTGCTGCATAAAACCAGAGATAGAAATTAGCACAGATACCATTCCATACGTCAAATATGTAATAGTCAAGACCTACCCATTGCTCAACGAAATGGGCTAAACACCCTATATTCAACGCCTAGGAATACACCTGACTAGAAAGAATCTTCAAACCCATGGATTTATATGTCTCCATAAGAGAATCAAGCGTGTGTACAGCTGCATGAAGGCAGCAGAGAAAATCCGAGAAATCCCATTATCAAAATGTATTACAAAAACAAAACACAATGACAGTGAAATAGAGAGCAATTCTTAAATAATTCATTCAGGGCTTGTGATGCAACCTGGATTTACCTCATCTACACCCAGAGCTGAGTGAGACATAAGGTTGGACACTTCGAGCTGATAGCATTGGTGAGGTTCGATGAGCCAATGCAGACCATTTGAAGTCATACTGCATGGCACACATTCCATGGGTCCCAACTCTCCAGGTTTAAGCGATTCTTCCTTCAGCTAAAACATGCATGGGAAACCCACAGTATGGTGCACCCTGAGATAGGGAAACGTTTTCAAATGCATCTCAGTTTTTGTCCCCTTTTACTCGGGTTCACAATTCCAGACCCTTTACTAACACTGTCCCCACTTGGAGAGTCAGTGCCTTTAACCTGCTGTTTGGCACAGTTTGCAGTTTCTGCGCAAGATGAACAGGAATAGGGAGAACCAATGAGAGACTAGCTGTAGGTGTCTGCACGGGCAAATTTAACGCTCATTTCCCACCAGGAAGAGGAATTAAACAAACACTCAGCATGCCGTGCCGGAACTAGATTAGGGCCTGAAGCAATCCTGCGGGTTTGTGGCCAGCTCACAGGAAAGCGATTTGAAGAAAGGAGCTCAGGGGCACTGTAATTCACAAACATGCAGAGTTATAAATGACAGCTATCGTCCAAAATATAATGAAGGAGGGCTGCGAAGAGGACTTGAAAGCGGGGCAGAATTGCAGGAAAACGATTTCAGGGGGTAGACTGGAATTGCATTTAAAGCATAGGAAAAGAGGCAGAACGTCGACAATGATGCACTTGGCCAAAAAGGGCGTATGCGTTTTTTCCTGAATATATTTAGGAAAAAACGCATACGCCTTTTTGGCCAACCAAGCAAGCATGTTAAAGAAATCTGCACTACAATGAAGTCTCACTGCCCCCCGGTCAAAAGGGCCATCTGAAAAAAGTGTAAAATCCAGAAATGCAGCACAGGCCATGGAGAACAGGGAGCCTTGTTATGCTGATGGGTGGGATGTAAATTGCCAAGAGCCATTCTGGAGAAGTGTATGGTGTTTCCTGAAACACCTAAAAAACAAAGCAACGGAGCCTACGGCACTTCCACTTATGATCCTATAGCTTAGGGAAATTAAAATCAAAAACACACAGCCACCCCAAAGTTTCAGACGGCTCTGTTTACAAGAACCTCGTCTACGGTACAAGTTAAATATCCCAGAAAGCGAAAAATGAATAAAGAAGTTGTGGTACGTACGTACAATGGAATATCACTCACCAATGAAATCTATGTCATCTGGCCCGTCGTGGCATAATGAGTGGATTCAGGTACGATGATTCTAAGTGAAATAAGTCACACAGAAAATGAAACATCATAAGATATCACTAATACACCGAATGTAGTCTTGGCTACACATGAACTGAATTACAAAACAGAACAGGGTCTCAAATTTAGAAAACCAACTTATGTTTGCTTAAGGGGAAAGGTGAGTTGGGGTGCTGCATAAAACCAGAGATAGAAATTAGCACAGATACCATTCCATACGTCATATATGTAATAGTCAAGGGGGCTTCCCTGGTGGCGCACTGGTTGAGAGTCCGCCTGCCGATGCAGGGGACGCGGGTTCGTGCCCCGGTCCGAGAGGATACCACATGCAGCGGAGCTATTGGCCCCGTGAGTCATGGCCGTTGAGCCTGCGCGTCCGGAGCCTGTGCTCCGCAACGGGAGAGGCCACAACACTGAGAGGTCCGCGTACAGGAAAAAAAAAAAATATGTAATAGTCAAGACCTACCCCTTGCTCAACGAAATGGGCTAAACACCCTATATTCAACGCCTAGGACTACACCTGACTAGTAAGAATCTTCAAACCCATGGATTTATATGTCTCCATAAGAGAATCAAGCGTGTGTACAGCTGCATGAAGGCAGCAGAGAAAATCCGATAAATCCTATTATCAAAATGAATTACAAAAACAAAACACAATGACAGTGAAATAGAGAGCAATTCTTAAATAATTCATTCAGGGCTTGTGATGCAACCTGGATTTACCTCATCTACACCCAGAGCTGAGTGAGATATAAGGTTGGACACTTCGGGCTGATACCACTGGTGAGGTTCGATGAGGAAATGCAGACCATTTGAAGTCATACTGCATGGTAACCATTCCATGAGTCCCAACTCTCCAGGTTTAAGCGATTCTTCCTTCAGCTAAAGCATGCATGGGAAGCCCACAGTATGGTGCACCATGTGACCAGGAAACGTTTTCAAAGGCATCTCAGTTTCCGTCCCCTTTTACTCGGGTTCACAATTCCAGACCCTTTTCTAACACTCTCCCCACTTGGAGAGTCAGTGCCTTTAACCTCCTGTTTGGCACAGTTTGCAATTTCTGCACAAGATGAACAGGAATAGGGAGATCCAATGAGAGACTAGCTGTAGGTGTCTGCCCGGGCAAATTTAACGGTCATTTCCCACCAGAAAGACGAATTAACCAAAGGCGCAGCATGCCGTGCCAGAACCAGATTAGGGCCTGAAGCAATCCTGCGGGTTTGCGGCCAGCTCACAAGAAACCGATTTGAAGAAAGGAGCTCAGGGGCACTGTAATTCACAAACCTGCAGAGTTATAAATGACAGCTATCGTCCAAAAACATATTGAAGGAAGGCTGCGAAGAGGACTTGAAAGCGGTCAGAATTGCAAGAAAACGATTTCAGAGGGTAGACTGGAATTGCATTTAAAGAATAGGAAAAGAGGCAGAACGTCGACAATGATGCACTTGGCCCAAAAGGGCGTATGCGTTTTTTCCTGAATATATTCAGGAAAAAACGCATACGCCCTTTTTGGCCAACCAAGCAAGCATGTTAAAGAAATCTGCACTACAATGAAGTCTCACTGCCCCCGGTCAAAAGGGCCATCTGAAAAAAGTGTAAAATCCAGAAATGCAGCACAGGCCATGGAGAACAGGGGACCTTGTTATGCTGATGGGTGGGATGTAAATGGCCAAGAGTCACTCTGGAGAAATGTATGGTGTTTCCTGAAACACCTAAAAAACAAAGCAATGGAGCCTACGGCACTTCCACTTATGGTCCTATAGCTTAGGGAAATTAAAATAAAAATCACACAGCCACCCCAAAGTTTCAGACGGCTCTGTTTACAAGAACCTCGTCTACGGTACAAGTTAAATATCCCAGAAAGCGAAAAATGAATAAAGAAGTTGTGGTACGTACGTACAATGGAATATCAGTCACCAATGAAATCTATGTCATCTGGCCTGTCGTGGCATAATGAGTGGATTCAGGTACGATGATTCTAAGTGAAATAAGTCACACCGAAAATGAAACATCATAAGATATCACTAATACGCCGAATGTAATCTTGGCTACACATGAACTGAATTACAAAACAGAACAGGGTCTCAAATTTACAAAACCAACTTATGTTTGCTTAAGGGGAAAGGTGAGTTGGGGTGCTGCATAAAACCAGAGATAGAAATTAGCACAGATACCATTCCATACGTCAAATATGTAATACTCAAAACCTACCACTTGCTCAACGAAATAGGCTAAGCACCCTATATTCAACGCCTAGGAATACACCTGACTAGTAAGAATCTTCAAACCCATGGATTTATATGTCTCCATAAGAGAATCAAGCGTGTGTACAGCTGCATGAAGGCAGCAGAGAAAATCCGATAAATCCCATTATCAAAATGAATTACAAAAACAAAACACAATGACAGTGAAATAGAGAGCAATTCTTAAATAATTCATTCAGGGCTTGTGATGCAACCTGGATTTACCTCATCTACACCCAGAGCTGAGTGAGACATAAAGTTGGACACTTTGGGCTGATAGCATTGGTGAGGTTCGATGAGCAAATGCAGACCATTTGAAGTCATACTGCATGGTAGCCTTTCCATGGGTCCCAACTCTCCAGGTTTAAGCGATTCTTCCTTCAGCTAAAACATGCATGGGAAACCCACAGTATGGTGCACCGTGTGACCGGGAAACGTTTTCAAATGCATCTCAGTTTTCGTCCCCTTTTACTCGGGTTCACAATTCCAGACCCTTTACTAACACTCTCCCCACTTGGAGAGTCACTGCCTTTAACCTGCTGTTTGGCACAGTTTGCAATTTCTGCGCAAGATGAACAGGAATAGGGAGAACCAATGAGAGACTAGCTGTAGGTGTCTGCACGGGCAAATTTAACGCTCATTTCCCACCAGAAAGAGGAATTAACCAAAGGCTCAGCATGCCGTGCCGGAACAAGATTAGGGCCTGAAGCAATCCTGCGGGTTTGCGGTCAGCTCACAAGAAAGCGATTTGAAGAAAGGAGCTCAGGGGCACTGTAATTCACAAACATGCAGAGTTATAAATGACAGCTATCGTCCAAAAATATATTGAAGGAAGGCTGCGAAGAGGACTTGAAAGCGGGGCAGAATTGCAGGGAAACGATTTCAGGGGGTACACTGGAATTTCATTTAAAGCATAGGAAAAGTGGCAGAACGTCGACAATGATGCACTTGGCCAGAAAGGGCGTATGCGTTTTTTCCTGAATATATTCAGTAAAAAACGCATACGTCCTTCTTGGCCAACCAAGCAAGCATGTTAAAGAAATCTGCACTACAATGAAGTCTCACTGCCCCCCGGTCAAAAGGGCCATCTGAAAAAAGTGTAAAATCCAGAAATGCAGCACAGGCCATGGAGAACAGGGAGCCTTGTTATGCTGATGGGTGGGATGTAAATTGCCAACAGCCACTCTGGAGAAGTGTATGGTTTTTCCTGAAACACCTAGAAAGCAAAGCAACGGAGCCTACGGCACTTCCACTTATGGTCCTATAGCTTAGGGAAATTAAAATCAAAAACACACAGCCACCCCAAAGTTTCAGACGGCTCTGTTTACAGAACCTCGACTACGGTACAAGTTAAATATCCCAGAAAGCGAAAAATGGATAAAGAAGTTGTGGTACGTACGTACAATGGAATATCACTCACCAATGAAATCTATGTCATCTGGCCCGTCGTGGCATAATGAGTGGATTCAGGTACGATGATTCTAAGTGAAATAAGTCACACAGAAAATGAAACATCATAAGATATCACTAATACACCGAATGTAATCTTGGCTACACATGAACTGAATTACAAAACAGAACAGGGTCTCAAATTTAGAAAACCAACTTATGTTTGCTTAAGGGGAAAGGTGAGTTGCGGTGCTGCATAAAACCAGAGATAGAAATTAGCACAGATACCATTCCATACGTCAAATATGTAATAGTCAAGACCTACCCATTGCTCAACGAAATGGGCTAAACACCCTATATTCAACGCCTAGGAATACACCTGACTAGAAAGAATCTTCAAACCCATGGATTTATATGTCTCCATAAGAGAATCAAGCGTGTGTACAGCTGCATGAAGGCAGCAGAGAAAATCCGAGAAATCCCATTATCAAAATGTATTACAAAAACAAAACACAATGACAGTGAAATAGAGAGCAATTCTTAAATAATTCATTCAGGGCTGTGATGCAACCTGGATTTACCTCATCTACACCCAGAGCTGAGTGAGACATAAGGTTGGACACTTCGAGCTGATAGCATTGGTGAGGTTCGATGAGCCAATGCAGACCATTTGAAGTCATACTGCATGGCACACATTCCATGGGTCCCAACTCTCCAGGTTTAAGCGATTCTTCCTTCAGCTAAAACATGCATGGGAAACCCACAGTATGGTGCACCCTGAGATAGGGAAACGTTTTCAAATGCATCTCAGTTTTTGTCCCCTTTTACTCGGGTTCACAATTCCAGACCCTTTACTAACACTGTCCCCACTTGGAGAGTCAGTGCCTTTAACCTGCTGTTTGGCACAGTTTGCAGTTTCTGCGCAAGATGAACAGGAATAGGGAGAACCAATGAGAGACTAGCTGTAGGTGTCTGCACGGGCAAATTTAACGCTCATTTCCCACCAGGAAGAGGAATTAACCAAACACTCAGCATGCCGTGCCGGAACTAGATTAGGGCCTGAAGCAATCCTGCGGGTTTGTGGCCAGCTCACAGGAAAGCGATTTGAAGAAAGGAGCTCAGGGGCACTGTAATTCACAAACATGCAGAGTTATAAATGACAGCTATCGTCCAAAATATAATGAAGGAGGGCTGCGAAGAGGACTTGAAAGCGGGGCAGAATTGCAGGAAAACGATTTCAGGGGGTAGACTGGAATTGCATTTAAAGCATAGGAAAAGAGGCAGAACGTCGACAATGATGCACTTGGCCAAAAAGGGCGTATGCGTTTTTTCCTGAATATATTTAGGAAAAAACGCATACGCCTTTTTGGCCAACCAAGCAAGCATGTTAAAGAAATCTGCACTACAATGAAGTCTCACTGCCCCCCGGTCAAAAGGGCCATCTGAAAAAAGTGTAAAATCCAGAAATGCAGCACAGGCCATGGAGAACAGGGAGCCTTGTTATGCTGATGGGTGGGATGTAAATTGCCAAGAGCCATTCTGGAGAAGTGTATGGTGTTTCCTGAAACACCTAAAAAACAAAGCAACGGAGCCTACGGCACTTCCACTTATGATCCTATAGCTTAGGGAAATTAAAATCAAAAACACACAGCCACCCCAAAGTTTCAGACGGCTCTGTTTACAAGAACCTCGTCTACGGTACAAGTTAAATATCCCAGAAAGCGAAAAATGAATAAAGAAGTTGTGGTACGTACGTACAATGGAATATCACTCACCAATGAAATCTATGTCATCTGGCCCGTCGTGGCATAATGAGTGGATTCAGGTACGATGATTCTAAGTGAAATAAGTCACACAGAAAATGAAACATCATAAGATATCACTAATACACCGAATGTAATCTTGGCTACACATGAACTGAATTACAAAACAGAACAGGGTCTCAAATTTAGAAAACCAACTTATGTTTGCTTAAGGGGAAAGGTGAGTTGGGGTGCTGCATAAAACCAGAGATAGAAATTAGCACAGATACCATTCCATACGTCATATATGTAATAGTCAAGGGGGCTTCCCTGGTGGCGCACTGGTTGAGAGTCCGCCTGCCGATGCAGGGGACGCGGGTTCGTGCCCCGGTCCGAGAGGATACCACATGCAGCGGAGCTATTGGCCCCGTGAGTCATGGCCGTTGAGCCTGCGCGTCCGGAGCCTGTGCTCCGCAACGGGAGAGGCCACAACACTGAGAGGTCCGCGTACAGGAAAAAAAAAAAAATATGTAATAGTCAAGACCTACCCCTTGCTCAACGAAATGGGCTAAACACCCTATATTCAACGCCTAGGACTACACCTGACTAGTAAGAATCTTCAAACCCATGGATTTATATGTCTCCATAAGAGAATCAAGCGTGTGTACAGCTACATGAAGGCAGCAGAGAAAATCCGATAAATCCTATTATCAAAATGAATTACAAAAACAAAACACAATGACAGTGAAATAGAGAGCAATTCTTAAATAATTCATTCAGGGCTTGTGATGCAACCTGGATTTACCTCATCTACACCCAGAGCTGAGTGAGATATAAGGTTGGACACTTCGGGCTGATACCACTGGTGAGGTTCGATGAGGAAATGCAGACCATTTGAAGTCATACTGCATGGTAACCATTCCATGAGTCCCAACTCTCCAGGTTTAAGCGATTCTTCCTTCAGCTAAAGCATGCATGGGAAGCCCACAGTATGGTGCACCATGTGACCAGGAAACGTTTTCAAAGGCATCTCAGTTTCCGTCCCCTTTTACTCGGGTTCACAATTCCAGACCCTTTTCTAACACTCTCCCCACTTGGAGAGTCAGTGCCTTTAACCTCCTGTTTGGCACAGTTTGGAATTTCTGCACAAGATGAACAGGAATAGGGAGATCCAATGAGAGACTAGCTGTAGGTGTCTGCCCGGGCAAATTTAACGGTCATTTCCCACCAGAAAGACGAATTAACCAAAGGCGCAGCATGCCGTGCCAGAACCAGATTAGGGCCTGAAGCAATCCTGCGGGTTTGCGGCCAGCTCACAAGAAAGCGATTTGAAGAAAGGAGCTCAGGGGCACTGTAATTCACAAACCTGCAGAGTTATAAATGACAGCTATCGTCCAAAAACATATTGAAGGAAGGCTGCGAAGAGGACTTGAAAGCGGTCAGAATTGCAAGAAAACGATTTCAGAGGGTAGACTGGAATTGCATTTAAAGAATAGGAAAAGAGGCAGAACGTCGACAATGATGCACTTGGCCCAAAAGGGCGTATGCGTTTTTTCCTGAATATATTCAGGAAAAAACGCATACGACCCTTTTGGCCAACCAAGCAAGCATGTTAAAGAAATCTGCACTACAATGAAGTCTCACTGCCCCACGGTCAAAAGGGCCATCTGAAAAAAGTGTAAAATCCAGAAATGCAGCACAGGCCATGGAGAACAGGGAGCCTTGTTATGCTGATGGGTGGGATATAAATTGCCAAGAGCCACTCTGGAGAAGTGTGTGGTGTTTCCTGAAACACCTAAAAAACAAAGCAACGGAGCCTATGGCACTTCCACTTATGGTCCTATAGCTTAGGGAAATTAAAATCAAAAACACACAGCCACCCCAAAATTTCAGACGGCTCTGTATACAAGAACCTCGTCTACGGTACAAGTAAAATATCCCCGAACGCGAAAAATGGAGAAAGAAGTTGTGGTACGTACGTACAATGGAATATCACTCACCAATGAAATCTATGTCATCTGGCCCGTCGTGGCATAATGAGTGGATTCAGGTACGATGATTCTAAGTGAAATAAGTCACACAGAAAATGAAACATCATAAGATATCACTAATACACCGAATGTAATCTTGGCTACACATGAACTGAATTACAAAACAGAACAGGGTCTCAAATTTAGAAAACCAACTTATGTTTGCTTAAGGGGAAAGGTGAGTTGGGGTGCTGCATAAAACCAGAGATAGAAATTAGCACAGATACCATTCCATACGTCAAATATGTAATAGTCAAGACCTACCCCTTGCTCAACGAAATGGGCTAAGCACCCTATATTCAACGCCTAGGAATACACCTGACTAGTAAGAATCTTCAAACCCATGGATTTATATATCTCCATAAGAGAATCAAGCGTGTGTACAGCTGCATGAAGGCAGCAGAGCAAATCCGATAAATCCTATTATCAAAATGAATTACAAAAACAAAACACAATGACAGTGAAATAGAGAACAATTCTTAAATAATTCATTCAGGGCTTGTGATGCAACCTGGATTTACCTCATCTACACCCAGAGCTGAGTGAGACATAAAGTTGGACACTTCGGGCTGATAGCATTGGTGAGGTTCGATGAGCAAATGCAGACCATTTGAAGTCATACTGCATGGTACCCATTCCATGGGTCCCAACTCTCCAGGTTTAAGTGATTCTTCCTTCAGCTAAAACATGCATGGGAAACCCACAGTATGGTGCACCTTGTGACCGGGAAACGTTTTCAAATGCATCTCAGTTTTCGTCCCCTTTTACTCGGGTTCACAATTCCAGACCCTTTACTAACACTCTCCCCACTTGGAGAGTCAGTGCCTTTAACCTGCTGTTGGCACAGTTTGCAATTTCTGCGCAAGATGAACAGGAATAGGGAGAACCAATGAGAGACTAGCTGTAGGTGTCTGCACGGGCAAATTTAACGCTCATTTCCAACCAGGAAGACGAATTAACCAAAGGCTCAGCATGCCGTGCCGGAACAAGATTGGGCCTCAAGCAAACCTGCAGGTTTGCTGCCAGCTCAAAAGAAAGCAATTTGAAGAAAGGAGCTCAGGGGCACTGTAATTCACAAACCTGCAGAGTTATAAATGACAGCTATCGTCCAAAAATATATTGAAGGAAGGCTGCGAAGAGGACTTGAAAGCGGGGCAGAATTGCAGGAAAACAATTTCAGGTGGTGGACTGGAATTGCATTTAAAGCATAGGAAAAGAGGCAGAACGTCGACAATGATGCACTTGGCCCAAAAGGGCGTATGCGTTTTTTCCTGAATATATTCAGGAAAAAACGCATACGCACTTTTTGGACAACCAAGCAAGCATGTTAAAGAAATCTGCACTACAATGAAGTCTCACTGCCCCCCGGTCAAAAGGGCCATCTGAAAAAAGTGTAAAATCCAGAAATGCAGCACAGGCCATGGAGAACAGGGAGCCTTGTTGTGCTGATGGGTGGGATGTAAATTGCCAACAGCCACTCTGGAGAAGTGTATGGTGTTTCCTGAAACACCTAAAAAACAAAGCAACGGAGCCTATGGCACTTCCACTTATGGTCCTATAGATTAGGGAAATTAAAATCTACAACACACAGCCACCCCAAAGTTTCAGACGGCTCTGTTTACAAGAACCTCATCTATGGTACAAGTTAAATATCCCAGAAAGCGAAAAATGGATAAAGAAGTTGCGGTACGTACCTACAATGGAATATCAGTCACCAATGAAATCTATGTCATCTGGCCCGTCGTGGCATAATGAGTGGATTCAGGTACGATGATTCTAAGTGAAATAAGTCACACAGAAAATGAAACATCATAAGATATCACTAATACACGGAATGTAATCTTGGCTACACATGAACTGAATTACAAAACAGAACAGGGTCTCAAATTTAGAAAACCAACTTATGTTTGCTTAAGGGGAAAGGTGAGTTGGGGTGCTGCATAAAACCAGAGATAGAAATTAGCACAGATACCTTTCCATAAGCCAAATATGTAATAGTCAAGACCTACCCCTTGCTCAACGAAATGGGCTAAACACCCCATATTCAACGCCTAAGTATACACCTGACTAGAAAGAATGTTCAAACCCATGGATTTATATGTCTCCATAAGAGAATCAAGCATGTGTACAGCTGCATGAAAGCAGGAGAGAAAATCCGATAAATCCCATTATCAAAATGAATTACAAAAACAAAACACAAGGACAGTGAAATAGAGAGCAATTCTTAAATAATTCATTCAGGGCTTGTGATGCAACCTGGATTTACCTCACCTACACGCAGAGCTGAGTGAGACATAAGGTTGGACACTTGGCGCTGATAGCATTGGTGAGGTTCGATGAGCAAATGCAGACCATTTGAAGTCATACTGCATGGTACCCATTCCATGGGTCCCAACTCTCCAGGTTTAAGGGATTCTTCCTTCAGTTAAAGCATGCATGGGAAACCCACAGTATGGTGTACCGTGTGACCGGAAACGTTTTCAAATGCATCTCAGTTTTGGTCCCCTTTTACTCGGATTCACAATTCCAGACCCTTTACTAACACTGTCCCCTCTTGGAGAGTCAGTGCCTTTAACCTCCTGTTTGGCACAGTTTGCAATTTCTGCGCAAGATGAACAGGAATAGGGAGAACCAATGAGAGACTAGCTGTAGGTGTCTGCACGGGAAAATTTAACGCTCATTTCCCACCAGGAAGAGGAATTAACCAAAGGCTCAGCATGTCATGCCGGAACATGATTGGGCCGGAAGCAATCCTGCAGGTTTGCTGCCAGGTCAAAAGAAAGTGATTTTAAGAAAGGAGCTCAGGGGCACTGTAATTCACAAACCTGCAGAGTTATAAATGACAGCTATCGTCCAAAAATATATTGAAGGAAGGCTGCGAAGAGGACTTGAAAGCGGGGCAGAATTGCAGGAAAACGATTTCAGGGGGTACACGGGAATTGCATTTAAAGCATAGGAAAAGAGGCAGAACGTCGACAATGATGCTCTTGGCCAAAAAGGGCGTATGCGTTTTTTCCTGAATATATTCAGGAATAAACGCATACGCCCTTTTTGGCCAACCAAGCAAGCATGTTAAAGAAATCTGCACTACAATGAAGTCTCACTGCCCCCCGGTCAAAAGGGCCATCTGAAAAAAGTGTAAAATCCAGAAAGGCAGCACAGGCCATGGAGAACAGGGAGCCTTGTTATGCTGATGGGCGGGATGTAAATTGCCAACAGCCACTCTGGAGAAGTATATGGTGTTTCCCGGAACACCGAAAAAACAAAGCTACGGAGCCTACGGCACTTCCACTTATGGTCCTATAGCTTAGGGAAATTAAAATCGAAAACACACAGCCACCCCAAAGTGTCGGACGGCTCTGTTTACAAGAACCTCGTCTACGGTACAAATTAAATATCCCAGAATGTGAAAAATGGATAAGGAAGTTGTGGTACGTACGTACAATGGAATATCACTCAGCAATGAAATCTATGTCATCAGGCCCGTCGCGGCATAATGAGTGGATTCAGGTACGATGATTCTAAGTGAAATAAGTCACACAGAAAATGAAACATCATAAGATATCACTAATACACGGAATGTAAACTTGGCTACACATGAACTGAATTACAAAACAGAAGAGGGTCTCAAATTTAGAAAACCAACTTATGCTTGCTTAAGGGGAAAGGTGAGTTGGGGTGCTGCATAAAACCAGAGATAGAAATTAGCACAGATACCTTTCCATAAGCCAAATATGTAATAGTCAAGACCTACCCCTTGCTCAACGAAATGGACTAAACACCCCATATTCAACGCCTCGGAATACACCTGACTAGTAAGAATCTTCAAACCCATGGATTTATATGTCTCCGTAAGAGAATGAAGCGTGTGTACAACGGCATGAATGCAGCAGAGAAAATCCGATAAATCCCATTATCAAAATGAATTACACAAACAAAACCCAAGGACGGTGAAATAGAGAGCAATTCTTAAATAATTCATTCAGGGCTTGTGATGCAACCTGGATTTACCACATCTACACCCAGAGCTGAGTGAGACATAAGGTTGGGCACTTCGGGCTGATAGCATTGGTGAGGTTCGATGAGCAAATGCAGACCCTTTGAAGTCATACAGCATGGTACCCATTCCATGGGTCCCCACTCTCCAAGTTTAAGGGATTCTTCCTTCAGCTAAAACATGCATGGGAAACCCACAGTATGGTGCACCGTGTGACTGGCAAACGTTTTCAAATGCATCTCAGTTTTCGTCCCCTTTTACTCGGGTTCACCATTCCAGACCCTTTACGAACACTCTCCCCACTTGAAGAGTCAGTGCCTTTAACCTCCTGTTGGGCACAGTTTGCAATTTCTGCGCAAGATGAAAAGGAATAGGGAGAACGAATGACAGACTAGCTCTAGGTGTCTGCACGGGCAAATTTAACGCTCATTTCCCACCAGGAAGAGGAATTAACCAAAGGCTCAGCATGCCGTGCCGGAACCAGATTAGGGCCTGAGGCAATCCGGTGGGTTTGTGGCCAGCTCACAAGATAGCGAGTTGAAGAAATGAGCTCAGGGGCACTGTAACTCACAAACCTGCAGAGTTATAAATGACAGCTATCGTCCAAAAATATATTGAAGGAAGGCTGCGAAGACGACTTGAAAGCGGGGCAGAATTGCAGGAAAACGATTTCAGGGGGTACACGGGAATTGCATTTAAAGCATAGGAAAAGAGGCAGAACGTCGACAATGATGCTCTTGGCCAAAAAGGGCGTATGCGTTTTTTCCTGAATATATTCAGGAAAAAACGCATACGCCCTTTTTGGCCAACCAAGCAAGCATGTTAAAGAAATCTGCACTACAATGAAGTCTCACTGCCCCCCGGTCAAAAGGGCCATCTGAAAAAAGTGTAAAATCCAGAAAGGCAGCACAGGCCATGGAGAACAGGGAGCCTTGTTATGTTGATGGGCGGGATGTAAATTGCCAACAGCCACTCTGGAGAAGTGTATGGTGTTTCCCGGAACACCGAAAAAACAAAGCTACGGAGTCTACGGCACTTCCACTTATGGTCCTATAGCTTAGGGAAATTAAAATCAAAAACACACAGCCACCCCAAAGTGTCGGACGGCTCTGTTTACAAGAACCTCGTCTACGGTACAAGTTAAATATCCCAGAATGTGAAAAATGGATAAAGAAGTCGTGGTACGTACGTACAATGGAATATCACTCAGCAATGAAATCTATGTCATCAGGCCCGTCGCGGCATAATGAGTGGATTCAGGTACGATGATTCTAAGTGAAATAAGTCACACAGAAAATGAAACATCATAAGATATCACTAATACACGGAATGTAAACTTGGCTACACATGAACTGAATTACAAAACAGAACAGGGTCTCAAATGTAGAAAACCAACTTATGCTTGCTTAAGGGGAAAGGTGAGTTGGGGTGCTGCATAAAACCAGAGATAGAAATTAGCACAGATACCTTTCCATAAGCCAAATATGTAATAGTCAAGACCTACCCCTTGCTCAACGAAATGGACTAAACACCCCATATTCAACGCCTAAGAATACACATGACTAGTAAGAATCTTCAAACCCATGGATTTATATGTCTTGTTTAGAGAAAGAAGCCCTTGTACAGTAGTATGAATGCAGCAGAGAAAATCCGATAAATCCCATTATCAAAATGAATTACAAAAACAAAACACAAGGACAGTGAAATAGAGAGCAATTCTTAAATAATTCATTCAGGGCTTGTGAAGCAACCTGGATTTACCTCATCTAAACTCAGAGCTGAGTGAGACATAAGGTTGGACACTTCGGGCTGATAGCATTGGTGAGGTTCGATGAGCAAATGCAGACCATTAGAAGTCATATTGCATGGTACCCATTCCATGGGTCCCAACTCTCCAGGTTTAAGCGATTCTTCCTTCAGCTAAAGCATGCATGGGAAACCCACAGTATGGTGCACCGTGTGACCGGGAAACGTTTTCAAATGCATCTCAGTTTTTGTCCTCTTTTACTCGGGTTCACCATTCCAGACCCTTTACTAACACTCTCCGCACTTGGAGAGTCAGTGCCTTTAACCTCCTGTTTGGCACAGTTTGCAATTTCTGCGCAAGATGAACAGGAATAGGGAGAACCAATGAGAGACTAGCTGTAGGTGTCTGCACGGGCAAATTTAACGCTCATTTCCAGCCAGGAAGAGGAATTAACCAAAGGCTCAGCATGCCGTGCCTGAACCAGATTAGGGCCTGAAGGAATCCTGCGGCTTTTCGGCCAGCTCAAAAGAAAGCAATTTGAAGAAAGGAGCTCAGGGGCACTGTAATTCACAAACCTGCAAAGTTATAAATGACAGCTATCGTCCAAAAATATATTGAAGGAAGGCTGCGAAGAGGACTTGAAAGCGGGGCAGAATTGCAGGAAAACGATTTCAGGGGGTAGACTGGAATTGCATTTAAAGCATAGGAAAAGAGGCAGAACGTCGACAATGATGCTCTTGGCCAAAAAGGGCATATGCGTTTTTTCCTGAATATATTCAGGAAAAAACGCATATGCCCTTTTTGGCCAACCAAGCAAGCATGTTAAAGAAATCTGCACTACAATGAAGTCTCACTGCCCCCCGGTCAAAAGGGCCATCTGAAAAAAGTGTAAAATCCAGAAATGCAGGACAAGTCATGGAGAACAGGGAGCCTTGTTATGCTGATGGTCAGGATGTAATTTGCCAACAGCCACTCTGGAGAAGTGTATGGTGTTTCCTGAAACACGTAGGAAACAAAGCAACACAGCCTATGGCACTTCCACATATGGTCCTATAGCATAGGGAAATTAAAATAAAACACACACAGCCACCCCAAAGTTTGGGACGGCTCTGTTTACAAGAACCTCGTCTACGGTACAAGTTAAATATCCGAGAAAGCAAAAAATGGATAAAGAAGTTGTGGTACGTACGTACAATGCAATATCACTCAGCAATTAAATCTACGTCACCAGGCCCGTAGAGGCATAATGAGTGGATTCAGGTAGGATTATTCTACCAGAGATAAGTCACACAGAAATAGAAACATTATAAGATATTACTAATACACGGAATGTAAACTTGGCTACACATGAACTGAATTACAAAACAGAACAGGGTCTCAAATTCAGAAAACCAACTTATGCTTGCTTATGGGGAAAGGTGAGTTGGGGTGCTGCATAAAACCAGAGATTGAAATTAGCACAGATACCTTTCCATAAGCCAAATATATAATAGACAAGACCTACTCCTTGCTAAACGAAATGGGCTCAACACCCCATATTCAACGCCTGGGAATATACCTGACAAGTAAGAATCTTAAAACCCATGGATTTATATGTCTCCATAAGGAAATCAAGCATGTGTACAGCAGCCTAAACGCAGCAGTGAAAATCCGATAAATCCCATTATCACAATAAATTTCAAAAACAAAACACAATGACAGTGAAATAGAGAGCAATTCTTAAATAATTCATTCAGGGCTTGTGATGCAACCTGGAATTACCACATCTACACCCAGAGCTGGGTGAGACATAAGGCTGGACAGTTCGGGCTGATAACATTGGTGAGGTTCAGTGAGCAAACGCAGACCCTTTGAAGTCACACTGCATGGTACCCATTCCATGGGTCCCAACTCTCCAGGTTTAAGGGATTCTTCCTTCAGCTAAAACATGCATGGGAAACCCAGAGTATGGTCCACCGTGTGATTGGGAAACGTTTTCAAATGCATCTCAGGTTTCGTCCCCTGGTACTCGGGCTCACGGTTCCAGACGCTTTACTAACACTCTCCCCACTTGGAGAGTCAGTGCCTTTAACCTCCTGTTTGGCACAGTTTGCAATTTCTGTGCAAGATGAACAGGAATAGGGAGAACCAATGAGAGACTAGCTGTAGGTGCCTGCACGGGCAAATGAAACGCTCATTTCCCACCAGGAAGAGGAATTAACCAAAGGCTCAGCATGCCCTGCCCGAGCCAGATTAGGGCCTGAAGCAATCCAGCGGTTTTGCGGCCAGCTCACAAGAAAGCGAGTTGAAGAAAGGAGCTCAGGGGCACTGTAATTCACAAACCTGCAGAGTTATGAATGACAGCTATCGTCCAAAAATGTATTGAAATAAGTCTTCGAAGAGGACTTGAAAGTGGGGTAGAATTTCAGGAAAACGATTTCAGGGGGTAGACTGGAATTGCACTTAAAGCATAGGAAAAGAGGCCGAATGTCGACAATGATGCACTTGGCCAAAAAGTGCGTATGCGTTTTTTCCTGAATATATTCAGGAAAAAACGCATATGCCCTTTTTGGCCAACCAAGCAAGCCTGTAAAGAAATCTGCACTACAATGAAGTCTCACTGCCCCCAGGTCACAAGGGCTATCTGAAAAAAGTGTAAAATCCAGAAAGGCAGGACAGGTCATGGAGAACAGGGAGCCTTGTTATGCTGATGGGCGGGATGTAAATTGCCAACAGCCACTCTGGAGAAGTGTATGGTGTTTCCTGAAACACGTAGGAAACAAAGCAACACAGCCTATGGCACTTTCACTTATGGTCCTGTAGCTTAGGGAAATTAAAATCAAAAACACACAGCCACCCCAAAATTTGGGACGGCTCTGTTTACAAGAACCTCGTCTACGGTACAAGTTAAATATCCGAGAAAGCAAAAAATGGATAAAGAAGTTGTGGTACGTACGTACAATGGAATATCACTCAGCAATGAAATCTATGTCATCAGGCCCGTAGCGGCATAATGAGTGGATTCAGGTACGATGATTCTACGAGAAATAAGTCACACAGAAAAAGAAACATCATAAGATATCACTAATACACGGAATGTAAACTTGGCTACACATGAACTGAATTACAAAACAGAACAGGTTCTCAAATTTAGAAAACCAACTTATGCTTGCCTATGGGGAAAGGTGAGTTGGGGTGCTGCATATAACCAGAGATTGAAATTAGCACAGAGAGAACACCTACTGAAGGCTGGCAGAAGACCTCAGACCTCCCAAAAGGCAAGAAACTCCCCTCGTACCTGGGTAGGGCAAAAGAAAAAACAGAGACAAAAGAATAAGGACGGAACCTGCAGCAGTGGGAGGGAGCTGTGAAGGAGGAAAAGTTTCCACACACTAGGAAGCCCCTCCGGGGGCGGAGACCGCGGGAGGCGGGGGGGGGAGCTTCGGGACCGCGGAGTAGTGCACAGCGAGGGGTGCGGAGGGCACAGCGGGGAGATTCCCGCACAGAGGATCGGTGCCCACCGGCACTCACCAGCCCGAGAGGCTTGTCTGCTCACCCGCCGGGGCGGGCGGGGCTGCGAGCTGTGGCTCGGGTTTCGGTTTTGGATGGAGCTCAGGTAGAGGACTGGGGTTCGCGGCTTGAACATAGCCTAAAGGGGCTAGTGCACCACGACTAGCTGGGAGGGAGTTCGGGGAAAAGCCTGCACCTGCCGAAGAGGCAAGAGACTTTTTCTTCCCTCTTTGTTTCCTGGTGCGCGAGGAGAGAGGTTTAAGAGCGCTGCTTAAAGGAACTCCAGAGACGGGTGCGAGCCGCGGCTAAAAGCGCGAACCCCAGAGACGGGCGCGAGCCGCGGCTAAAAGCGCGAACCCCAGAGACGGGCGCGAGCCGTGGCTAAAAGCGCGGACCCCAGAAACGGGCGGGAGACGCTAAGGCTGCTGCTGCCGCCACCAAGGGGCCTGTGTGCGAGCACAGGTCACTCTCCACACCCCTCTTCCGCGGAGCCTGTGCAGCCCGCCACTGCCAGGTTCCCGGGAACCAGGGACAACTTCCCCGGGAGAACGCACGGCGGGCCTCAGGCTGGTGCAACGTCACACCGGCCTCTGCCGCAACGTCACGCCGCCTCTGACGCCGCAGGCCCGCCCCGCACGCAGTGCCCCTCCTCCCCCCCCCCCCCGGCCTGAGTGAGCCAGAGCCCCCGAATCAGCGGCTCCTTTAACCCTGTCCTGTCTGAGCAAAAAACAGACGCCCTCCAGCGACCTACACGCAGAGGCAGGGCCAAATCTAAAGCTGAGCTCCTTCCTGTAAGCTGTGAGAACAAAGAAGAGAAAGGGAAATCTCTCCCAGCAGCCTCAGAAGCAGCGGATTAAAGCTCCACAATCAACTTGATATACCCTGCATCTGTGGAATACCTGAATAGACAAGGAATGATCCCAAATTGAAGAGGTGGAATTTAGGAGCGAGATCTATGATTTTTTTCCCTTTTCCTCTTTTTGTGAATGTGTACGTGTATGCTTCTGTGTGAGACCGTGCCTGTATACTCTTGCTTCCACCATTTGTCCTAGGGCTCTATCTGTCCATGGTTTTTTAAAAAACTTTTTTTCTCAATAATTAATTTTAATTGTAATAACTTTATTATACTTTACCTTCGTTCTTTCTTTCTTTCTTTCCTTCCTTCCTTCCCTCCTTTAGACAACGAATCACCCCAAATTGAGGAGGTGGTCTCTGAGAGCAAGATTTATGATTTTTCCCCCTTTACCTCTTTTTGTGAAGGTGTATGTGTATGCTTCTGTGTAAGATTTTCTCTGTATAGCTTTGCTTCCAACATTTGTCCTAAGGTTCTATCCGCCCCCTTTTTTTTTTCTAAATATTTTTTAATTCAATAACTATATTATACTTTATTTTATTTTTACTTATCTTCTTTCTTTCTGTCTTTTTTCCTTCTTTCCCTCCTTCCTTCCTTCCTTCCTTCCTCCCTCCCTCCCTCCTTTCTTTCCTTCTTTGCTTCTTTCTTCCTTCCTTCCTTTCCTCCTTTCCTTCTTTCTTTCCTCATACTTCTACTAATTCTCTCTACTTTTTCTCCCTTTTATTCTGAGCCGTGTGGACGAAAGGCTCTTGGTGCTCCAGCCAGGAGTCAGGGCTCTGCCTCTGAGGTAGGAGAGCCAACTTCAGGGCACTGGTCAACAAGAGGCCACCCAGCTCCACATAATATTAAATGGTGGAAATCTCACAGTGACCTCCATCTTAACACCAGCACCCAGCTTCACTCAACGACCAGCAAGCCACAGTGCTAGACAACCTATGCCAAACAACTAGCAAAACAGGAACACAACCCCACCCATTAGCAGAGAGGCTGCCGAAAATCATAATAAGGCCACAGACACCCCAAAACACACCACCAGAAGTGAACCTGCCCACTAAAGAGACAAGATCCAGCCTCATCCACCAGAACACAGGCACTAGTCCCCTCCACCAGGAAGCCTACACAACCCACTGAAACAACCTTATCCACTGGAGACAGACATCAAAAACAACGGGAACACGTACGTGCAGCCTGCAAAAAGGAGACCCCAAACACAGTAAGATAAGCAAAATGAGAAGACAGAAAAACACACAGCAGATGAAGGAGCAAGATAAAAATGCACCAGACCTAACAAATGAAGAAGAAATAGGCAGTCTACCTGAAAAAGAATTCAGAATAATGATAGTAAGGATGATCCGAAATCTTGGAAGTAGAATGGACAAAATGCAAGAAACAGTTAACAAGGACCTAGAAGAAATAAAGATGAAACAAGCAATGATGAACAATGCAATAAATGAAATTAAAAGTACTCTAGATGGGATCAATAACAGAATAACTGAGGCAGAAGAACGGATAAGTGACCTGGAAGATAAAATAGTGGAAATAACTACTGCAGAGCAGAATAAAGAAAAAAGAATGAAAAGAACTGAGGACAGTCTCAGAGACCTCTGGGACAACATTAAACGCAACAACATTCGAATTATAGGGGTTCCAGAAGAAGAAGAGAAAAAGAAAGGGACTGAGAAAATATTTGAAGAGATTATAGTTGAAAACTTCCCTAATATGGGAAAGGAAATAGTTAATCAAGTCCAGGAAGTACAGAGAGTCCCATACAGGATAAATATAAGGAGAAATACGCCAAGACACATATTAATCAAACTGTCAAAAATTAAATACAAAGAAAGCATATTAAAAGCAGCAAGGGAAAAACAACAAATAACACACAAGGGAATCCCCATAAGGTTAACAGCTGATCTCTCAGCAGAAACCCTACAAGCCAGAAGGGAGTGGCAGGACATACTGAAAGTGATGTAGGAAAAAAACCTGCAACCAAGACTACTCTACCCAGCAAGGATCTCATTCAGATTTGATGGAGAAATTAAAACCTTTACAGACAAGCAAAAGCTGAGAGAGTTCAGCACCACCAAACCAGCTTTACAACAAATGCTAAAGGAACTTCTCTAGACAAGGAACACAAGAGAAGGAAAAGACCTATAATAACGAACCCAAAACAATATAGAAAATGGGAATAGGAACATACATATCGATAATTACCTTAAATGTAAATGGACTAAATGCTCCCACCAAAAGACACAGATTGGCTGAATGGATACAAAAACAAGACCCGTATATATGCTGTCTACAATAGACCCACTTCAGACCTAGAGACACATACAGACTGAAAATAAGGGGATGGAAAAAGATATTCCATGCAAATGGAAACCAAAAGAAAGCTGGAGTAGCAATTCTCATATCAGACAAAATAGACTTTAAAATAAGGACTATTACAAGAGACAAAGAAGGACACTACGTAATGATCAAGGGATCGATCCAAGAAGAAGATATAACAATTGTAAATATTTATGCACCCAACATAGGAGCACCTCAATACATAAGGCAAATACTAACAGCCATAAAATGGGAGATCGACAGTAACACATTCATAGTAGGGGACTTTAACACCCCACTTTCACCCATGGACAGATCATCCAAAATGAAAATAAATAAGGAAACACAAGCTTTAAATGATACATTAAACAAGATGGACTTAATTGATATTTATAGGACACTCCATCCAAAAACAACAGAATACACATTTTTCTCAAGTGCTCATGGAACATTCTCCAGGATAGATCATATCTTGGGTCACAAATCAAGCCTTGGTAAATTTAAGAAAATTGAAATTGTATCAAGTATCTTTTCTGACCACAACGCCATGAGACTAGATATCAATTACAGGAAAAGATCTGTAAAAAATACAAACACATGGAGGCTAAACAATACACTACTTAATAATGAAGTGATCACTGAAGAAATCAAAGAGGAAATTAAAAAATACCTAGAAACAAATGACAATGGAGACACAACGACCCAAAACCTATGGGATGCAGAAAAAGCAGTTCTAAGGGGGAAGTTTATAGCAATACAAGCCCACCTTAAGAAGCAGGAAACATCTCGAATAAACAACCTAACCTTGCACCTCAAGCAATTAGAGAAAGAAGAACAAAAAAACCCCAAAGCTAGCAGAAGGAAAGAAATCATAAAAATCAGATCAGAAATAAATGAAAAAGAAATGAAGGAAATGATAGCAAAGATCAATAAAACTAAAAGCTGGTTCTTTGAGAAGATAAACAAAATAGATAAACCACTAGCCAGACTCATCAAGAGAAAAAGGGAGAAGACTCAAATCAATAGAATTAGAAATGAAAAAGGAGAAGTAACAACTGACACTGCAGAAATAAAAAAAATCATGAGAGATTACTACAAGCAACTCTATGCCAATAAAACGGACAATCTGGAAGAAATGGACAAATTCTTAGAAATGCACAACCTGCCAAGACTGAATCAGGAAGAAATAGAAAATATGAACAGACCAATCACAAGCACAGAAATTGAAACTGTGATTAAAAATCTTCCAACAAACAAAAGCCCAGGACCAGATGGCTTCACAGGTGAATTCTATCAAACGTTTAGAGAAGAGCTAACACCTCTCCTTCTCAAACTCTTCCAAAATATAGCAGAGGGAACAACACTCCCAAATTCCTTCTACGAGGCCACCATCACCTTGATACCAAAACCAGACAAGGATGTCACAAAGAAAGAAAACTACAGGCCAATATCACTGATGAACATAGATGCAAAAATCCTCAACAAAATACTAGCAAACAGAATCCAACAGCACATTAAAAGGATCATACACCATGATCAAGTGGGGTTTATTCCAGGAATGCAAGGATTCTTTAATATACGCAAATCTATCAATGTGATAAACCATATTAACAAATTGAAGGAGAAAAACCATATGATCATCTCAATAGATGCAGAGAAAGCTTTCGACAAAATTCAACACCCATTTATGATAAAAACCCTGCAGAAAGTAGGCATAGAGGGAACTTTCCTCAACATAATAAAGGCCATATATGACAAGCCCACAGCAAACATCATCCTCAATGGTGAAAAACTGAAAGCATTTCCACTAAGATCAGGAACAAGACAAGGTTGCCCACCCTCACCACTCTTATTCAACATAGTTTTGGAAGTTTTAGCCACAGCAATCAGAGAAGAAAAGGAAATAAAAGGAATCTAAATCGGAAAAGAAGAAGTAAAGCTGTCACTGTTTGCAGATGACATGATACTATACATAGAGAATCCTAAAGATGCTACCAGAAAACTACTAGAGCTAATCAATGAATTTGGTAAAGTAGCAGGATACAAAGTTAATGCACAGAAATCTCTGGCATTCCTATATACTAATGATGAAAAATCTGAAAGTGAAATCAAGAAAACACTCCCATTTACCATTGCAACAAAAAGAATAAAATATCTAGGAATAAACCTACCTAAGGAGACGAAAGACCTGTATGCAGAAAATTATAAGACACTGATGAAAGAAATTAAAGATGATACAAATAGATGGAGAGATATACCATGTTCTTGGATGGGAAGAATCAACATTGTGAAAATGACTCTACTACCCAAAGCAATCTACAGATTCAATGCAATCCCTATCAAATTACCACTGGCATTTTTCACAGAACTAGAACAAAAAATTTTGCAATTTGTATGGAAACACAAAAGACCCCGAATAGCCAAAGCAATCTTGAGAACGAAAAAAGGAGCTGGAGGAATCAGGCTCCCTGACTTCAGACTATACTACAAAGCTACAGTAATCAAGACAGTATGGTACTGGCACAAAAACAGAAAGATAGATCAATGGAACAGGATAGAAAGCCCAGAGATAAACCCACACACATATGGACACCTTATCTTTGATAAAGGTGGCAGGAATGTACAGTGGAGAAAGGACAGCCTCTTCAATAAATGGTGCTGGGAAAACTGGACAGGTACATGTAAAAGTATGAGATTAGATCACTCCCTAACACCATACACAAAAATAAGCTCAAAATGGATTAAAGACCTAAATGTAAGGCCAGAAACTATCAAACTCTTAGAGGAAAACATAGGCAGAACACTCTATGACATAAATCACAGCAAGATCCTTTCTGACCCACCTCCTAGAGTAATGGAAATAAAAACAAAAATAAACAAATGGGACCTAATGAAACTGCAAAGCTTTTGCACAGCAAAGGAAACCATAATCAAGACCAAAAGACAATCCTCAGAATGGGAGAAAATATTTGCAAATGACAAAGGATTAATCTCCAAAATTTACAAGCAGCTCATGCAGCTCAATAACAAAAAAACAAACAACCCAATCCAAAAATGGGCAGAAGACCTAAATAGACATTTCTCCAAAGAAGATATACAGAATGCCAACAAACACATGAAAGAATGCTCAACATCATTAATCATTAGAGAAATGCAAATCAAAACTACAATGAGATATCATCTCACACCAGTCAGAATGGCCATAATCAAAAAATCTAGAAACAATAAATGCTGGAGAGGGTGCGGAGAAAAGGGAACACTCTTGCACTGCTGGTGGGAATGTGAATTGGTTCAGCCACTATGGAGAACAGTATGGAGGTTCCTTAAAAAACAACAAATAGAATTACCATATGAACCAGCAATCCCACTACTGGGCATATACCCTGAGAAAACCAAAATTCAAAAAGAGTCATGTACCAAAATGTTCATTGCAGTTCTATTTACAATAGCCCGGAGATGGAAACAACCTAAGCGCCCATCATCGGATGAATGGATAAAGAAGATGTGGCACATATATACAATGGAATATTACTCAGCCTTAAAAAGAAATGAAATTGAGCTATTTGTAATGAGATGGATAGACCTAGAGTCTGTCATACAGAGTGAAGTAAGTCAGAAAGAAAAAGACAAATACCATATGCTAACACATATATATGGAATTTAAGGGGAAAAAAAGTCATGAAGAACCTAGGGGTAAGAGAGGAATAAAGACACAGACCTACTGGAGAACGGACTTGAGAATATGGGGAGGGGGAAGGGTGAGCTTTGACAGGGCGAGAGAGAGTCATGGACATATACACACTAACAAATGTAGTAAGGTAGATAGCTAGGGGGAAGCAGTCGCAAGGCATAGGGATATTAGCTCGGTGCTTTGGGAAAGCCTGGAGGGGTGGGATAGGGAGAGTGGGAGGGAGGGAGACGCAAGAGGGAAGACATATGGGAACATATGTATATGTATAACTGATTCACTTTGTTATAAAGCAGAAACTAACACACCATTGTAAAGCAATTATACCCCAATAAAGACGTTTAAAAAAAAAAGAAATTAGCACAGATACCGTTCCATAAGCCAAATATATAATAGAAAAGACCTACTCCTTGCTCAACGAAATGGACTCAACACCCGATATTCAATGCCTCGGAATATTCCTGACAAGTAAGAATCTTAAAACCCATGGATTTATATGTCTCCATAAGGAAATCAAGCGTGTGTACAGCGGCCTAAACGCAGCAGTGAATATCCGATAAATCCCATTATCAAAATAAATTTCAAAAACAAAACACAATGACAGTGAAATAGAGAGCAATTCTTAAATAATTCATTCAGGGCTTGTGATGCAACCTGGATTTACCACAACTACACCCAGAGCTGGGTGAGACATAAGGCTGGACACTTCGGGCTGATAGCATTGGTGAGGTTCGGTGAGCAAATGCAGACCCTTTGAAGTCATACTGCATGGTACCCATTCCATGGGTCCCAACTCTCCAGGTTTAAGGGATTCTTCCTTCAGCTAAAACATGCATGGGAATCCCAGAGTATGGTCCACCGTGTGATTGGGAAACGTTGTCAAATGCATCTCAGGTTTCGTCCCCTGGTACTCGGGTTCACCATTCCAGACGCTTTACTAACACTCTCCCCACTTGGAGAGTCAGTGCCTTTAACCTCCTGTTTGGCACAGTTTGCAATTTCTGCGCAAGATGAACAGCAATAGGGAGAACCAATGAGGGACTAGCTGTAGATGTCTGCACGGGCAAACGTAACGCTCATTTCCCACCAGGAAGAGGAATTAACCAAAGGCTCAGCATGCCGTGCCAGAACCAGATTAGGGCCTGAAGCACTCCTGTGGTTTTGCGGTCAGCTCACAAGAAAGCGATTTGAAGAAAGGAGCTCAGGGGCACTGTAATTCACAAACCTGCAGAGTTATAAATGACAGCTATCGTCCAAAAATATCTGAAGTAAGGCTGCGAAGAGGACTTGAAAGCGGGGCAGAATTCCAGGAATACAATTTCAGGAGGTAAACGGGAAGTCCTTTGAAAGCATATTAAAGAGGCAGAACCTCGACAATGATGCCCTTGGTCTAAAGGGCATATCCGGTTTTTCCAGGGCCCTCATTAAAGAGGGTAGGAGGCTCCCAGCATGCTTCAGTGGCCAACAGAGGGCCCACCTCGCCAAGGCGACGTGAGCCAACCAGGCAGGAATGACCTCACATCAGAGGGCCCACCTCACAGAAGGTTAAAGTACCCAGCCAGGATCAGACTCTCACCAGAGTGCCCACATCAGCTAGGGGCTGGGAACCAGGCAGGAGTGTCTTCACACCCATGGGGCCACATCATCGAAAGTTGAGGTACCCAACACATGTTGTCTCAAACCAGAGGACCCACATCACCATGGATCTCGGATCGAGTCAGGCAGGAGTAGCCTCACAACACAGGGCCAATAGAATAAAAAAGCTGAGGAATCCTGCAGTGGGAACCTCCCAGCAGGTGGCCCAGAGCACCGAGTCTATGCGAACCAGGCCACAGTGAACTCACAGCAGAGGGCCCACATCATGAAACTGTGAGCAACCCAGCCATTGTGACCTCAGAGGAGAAGGCCCACATTCCCATGGGGTTGGGAACATGGCACGAGTGTCCTCACACCACTTAGCATGTATCAGAAAATGTGGGTACCCAGCAGTTAGGGCCTGACGCCAGAGGGCCCTCATCACGGAGGGGAGGAGGCTCCCAGCAGGCTCCAACTGACACAAGAGGGCCGACGTTGCCAAGGCGGGGTGTGCCAGCCAAGCAGGAGTGACCTCACAGCAGAGGGCCCACCTCACAGAAGGGTGAGGAACCCAGCCAGGATCACACTCTCATCAGAGGACCCACATCACCAAGGGGATAGGAACCAGGCAGGAGTGTCCTCACACCAGTGGGGCCACATAATTGAAAGGTGAGGGACCCAGCACACGTAGACTCAAACCAGAGCACACACTTCACCATGGGGCCTGGAGTGAAGCAGGCAGGAGGAGTCTCAAAACAGAGGGCCCATAGAAGAAAAAAGGTGAGGAATCCCGCAGTTGGAACCTCCCTGCAGTCGGCCAGCAGCAGCGAGGCTATGGGATCCAGGCCGGAGTGAACTCACACCAGAGGGCCCTCATCATGAAACTGAGCAACCCAATGTTGGGACCTCAGAGCAGAAGGCCAACATTCCCATGGGGTTGGGAACCTGGCAGGAGTGTACTCGCACCACAGGGTGCACATCAGAAAATTTTGGGAGCTCAGGAGTTAGGGCCTGACGCCAGCGGTCCCTCATTACCGAGGGGAGGAGACCCTCAGCAGGCACCAACTCCCAACTGAGGGCCCATGTATCCAAGGTGACGTGTGCCAGTCAGGCAGGAGTGACCTCACAGCAGAGGGCCTACCTCACAGAAGAGTGAGGAATCCAGCCAGCATAAGACTCTCACCAGAGAACCCACATCACCAAGGGGATCGGAAAAAGGCAGGAGTGTCCTCACACCAGTGGGGCCACATTATACAAAGGTGAGGAACCCAGCACATGTGGCCTAAACCAGAGGACCCACATTTCCAAGGGGCTCCGAGTGAGGCAGGCAGGAGTAGCCTAACAACACAGGGCCCACAGAATAAAAAATGTGAGGAATCCAGCAGTTTGAACCTCCCAGCAGGTGGCCCAGATCATGGAGTCTATGGGACCCAGGCCACAGTGAACTCACAGCAGAGGGCCCACATCATGAAACTGTGAGCAACCCAGCCGGTGGGACCTCAAAGCAGAAGGCCCACATCCCCATGGGGATGGGAACCTCACAGGAGTGTCCTCGCACAACTTAGAACATATCAGAAAATGGGGGAACCCAGCAGTTAGGGCCTGACGCCAGAGGGCCCTCATCACCGAGGAGAGGAGGCTACCAGCAGGCTCCAAATGCCACCAGAGGGCCGACGTCACCAAGGCAATGGGAGCAAGCCAGGCAGGAGTTACCTCACAGCAGAGGGCTCACCTCACAGGAGTGTGAGGAACCCAACCAGGATCAGACTCTAACCAGAGGGCCCACATCACCAAGGGGATGGAAACCAGGCAGGAGTGCCCTCACACCAGTGGGGCCACATCAGCAAAAGGTGAGGAACACAGCACATGTGGCCTCAAACAAGGGGACACACATCACGAAAGGGCTGGGAGTGAGGCATGCAGGAGGAGACTCAAAACAGAGGGCCCATGGAATAAAAAAGGTGAGGAACCCCGCAGTTGGAAGCTCCAAGCAGGTGGCCCAGAGCACCGAGGCTATGGGATCCATGCCGGAGTGAACTCACAGTAGACGGCCCACATTCTGACACTGTGAGCAACCCAGCCGTTGGGACCTCACAGCAGAAAGCCCACATCCCCATGGGGATGGGACCCTGGCAGGAGTGTACTCGCATGACAGGCCGCACATCAGAAAATTTTGGGAGCCCATGAGCTAGGGCCTGACGCCAGTGGGTCCTCATTACCGAGGGGAGGAGACTCCCAGCAGGCACCAACTCCCAAGTGAGGGCGCACATCGCCAAGGTGACGTGTGCCAGCCAGGCAGGAGTGACCTCACAGCAGAGGGCCCACCTCCCAGAAGTGTGAGGAATCCAGCCAGGATCAGACTCTCACCAGAGGGCCCCCATCACCAAGGGGATGGGAACCAGGCAGGAGTGTCCTCACACCAGTGGGGCCACATCAATAAAAGTGAGGAAACTGGCACAGGTGGCCTCAAACCAGAAGACCTACATCACAAATGGGCTGGGAGTGAGTCAGGAAGGAGGAGCGTGAAAACACAGGACCCAAAGAATAAAAAAGGTAAGGAATCCAGCAGTAGGAACCTCCCAGCAGGCGGCTCAGAGCACAGAGTCTATGGGATCTAGGCCTGAGTGAACTAACACCAGAGAGCCAACATCATGAAACGGTGAACAACACAGGTGTTGGGACCTTAGAGCAGAAGGCCCACATGCCCATGGGAATGGGAACCTGGCAGGAGTGCCCTCGCACCACTTAGCACGTATCAGAAAATGTGGGAACCCAGCAGTTAGGGCCTGATGCCAGAGGGCCTCATCACCGAGGGGAGGAGGCTCCCAGCAGGCTCCAACTGCCACCAGAGGGCCGACGTCGCCAAGGTGGGGTGTGCCAGCCAGGCAAGAATGACCTCAGAGAAGAGGGCCCACCTCACAGAAGTGTGAGGTACCCAACCAGGATCAGACTCTCGCCGGAGGGACCACATCACCAAGGGGATGGGAAGCAGGCAGGAGTGTCCTCACACCAGTGGGGCCACATCATCAAAAGATGAGGAACCCATCACATGTGGCCTCAAACCAGAGGACACACATCACCAAGGGGCTGGGAGTGAGGCAGGTGTCTGGAGGAGCACATTTAACTCTAATTTCCCACCAGGAAGAGGAATTAACCAAAGGCTCAGAGTGCCGTGCCACACCCTGATTACGGCCTGAAGCAAACCTGTGGTTTTGTGGCCAGCTTTCAAGGAAGCGAGTTAAGAAAGGAAATCACGGGCGCTGTAATTCACAAACCCACAGAGTTATAAATGACAGCTATTGGCAAAAATATATTGAAGTAAGTCTGCAAAGAGGACTTGAAAACGAGGCAGAATTGCAGGAATCATATATCAGGAGGTAGATTGGAATTGCGTTTAAAGCATGTGAAAAGCGGCAGATCTTTGACAGTGATGCACTTGGACAAAAAGTGCGTATACATTTTTTCCTGAATATATTCAGAAAAAACGCATATGCACTTTTTGGCCAACCAAGCACTCCAGCAATGGAAATCCACACTACATTGAAGTCTCATTTCCCATTCGTCAAAAGGGCCATCTGAAAAAAGTGTAAAAACCAGAAACACAGGACAGGCCATGGAGAACAGGGAGCCTTGTTATGCTGATGGGCGGGATGTAAATTGCCAACAGACACTCTGGAGATGTTTATGGTGTATCCTGAAACATCTGAAAAACAAAGCTACAGAGCCTAGGGCACTTCCACTTTTGCCCCTATAGCTTAGGAAATTTAAAATCAACAAGACACAGCCAACACAAAATTTAGGGCTGCTGTGTTTACAAGAACCTCCAGTCCAGTACAAATTAAATATCCCAGAAAGAAAAAAATGGATAAAGAAGTTGTGCTACCTACGTACAACGGAATATCACTCAGCAATGAAATCAATGTCATCAGGCCTGTAGCAGCAAATTGAGTGGATTTAGGTATGATGATTCTAAGAGAAATATGTCACACACAGAAAGATAATTATCATAAGATATCACTAATAGAGGGAGTGTAAACTTGGCTACACATAAACTAAATTACAAAACCGAACAGAGTCTCACATTTAGATAAAAAACTTATGCATCCTTAAGGGGAAAGTTGAGTTGGGGTGCTGTATAAAACCAGAGATTGAAATTAGCACACATACCGTTCCATAAGCCAAATATGTAATAGACAAGACCTACTCTTTTCTCAACAAAATAGACTCCTCCATGGTGTATCACCTCACACCTGTTAGAATGGGCATCATCAGAAAATCTACAAACAACAAATGTTGGAATGGGTGTGGAGATAAGGAACCCTCTTCCACTATTTTTGGGAATGTAAATTGATACAGTCACTGTGGAGAACGTTATGGAGTTTCTTATAAAACTAAGAATAGAATTACCATATGATACAGCAATCCCAGTACTGGGCATATACCCAGACAAAACCATAAATCAAAAAGAGACATTCACCGCAATGTTCATTGCATCACTATTTACAATATCCAGGTAATGCAAGCAACCTAAATGTCCACAGACAGACGAATGCATAAAGATGTGGTACAAATATAAAATGGAATATTACTAAGCCATAAAAAGGAATGAAATTGGGTCATTTGTAGAGACGTTGATGGATCTAGAGACTGTCATACAGAGTGAAGTAAGTCAGAAAGAGAAAAACAAATCTTGTGTATTAATGCATATATGTGGAACCTAGAAAAATTGTACAGATGAACCGTTTTGCAAGGCAAAAATACAGCAACAGATGTAGACAACAAACGTATGGACACCAAGGGGGGAAAGCTGTTGGGGGTGGTGGTGGAAGGAGTTGACATATTGGGATTGGCATGTATACATTTATATGTATAAAAGCGATAACCACAAAGAACCTGCTTTATAAAAAAATAAAATAAAATTCAAAGTTAAAAAAATAAAATTAAAAAAATTAAAACAGAAAAAATATTCTTCCCTTCACATACATGTATTTATATGAATAAATTATTTCCATGCTTATATCTGTAAATACAAAAAAGAGGAATAAAATCTACCTTGAACCAAAAATGAAAAAAAGAAAAAAAAACAGAACCTACAAGTTACACAGAGGAAAACCGTATCAGGGCACTTGCTCCAGTTGTAAACAATTCTGAAGTTGGTCAGTGGTGGGGAATCATCTCCCATTCAGCCAGCAGGCCCTACGCAACAAGCGTCCTCATTGCAAAGCTGGGGGACCGTGCCGAGGCATCTGTGAGTAAACGTGGGCTGAGCCCCAGGCCAGCTGCTGCTGAAATGTTCCCACCCTTCCCAGGTAAAACACCTGAATATGTACAAGGACTTGAAAGCCTAGAGGAAGGGCCATGGAGCCACATGAGTGACAGCATGCCAGCCGACTTGGTGCCTGCAGGCCAGCCAGGATGGTCCTGGCCCTGGGTACTCTTCTGGAAGCTTTCCATTTCCCTGCCTGAGATACCCCTGCTGTCCCGGCCCCCACTGCATTCTTCCTTCCTCACCTCTGCCCAGGGAGAAATTCAAGCGGCAGGTATGGGTGACACATCCTCTTCTTTAGGAGGTGGCATCTTGGCAACTGCTGCAGAAAGTCCAGCAGAGCCCCACTCACACTGGGCCACCCACAAAGCCGTGGCATCTCACTCCCTCCCACCAGCCCAGCCCCGAGACTGCTGACAGGGCAGAGAAAATGGCGTCAGGCACAGCTGCAGGGGCTCTTGCTGCCTGGAGCGGTGTTTATATTGATCTCAACCCAGGCACACCTGGGGAGGACTGGTCGGCATGGTAAGGCTTCCCAGGCCAGCCAATAATCACCCCTCAGGGGCTCACAGTTGCCGAAAATGGAAATTTCTGAATCGGCCAGGTCCAAGGAACAGGTGTGGGCTCCTGAGAGTCAGGATGGACAAGGGGCTGCAGCTCTGGCTTGTTTTCTAATTATATTATCTGGCCCATGAGTGGGAGACAACTTCAAGAAAACCCTCTCCTAATGAGAGGAACCCAGGAGTCAGGGAGAGGAGGGGTGGGTGGTGGGTGGAGACAGAGGCCTGGTGCCCCGGGTGCAGTGGAAGTCTCTGGAAGACCAGGTGGAGGGAGGCCACACAGAGTGATGCCCAGGGTCACAGACCTGTCGGAGCTGCTGTTTGTTAGTTCAAGTCCTGCTCTGAGGTGCTCTGTGTCAGATCTGAGTGACAGGTGAGCTGGTAGTGCTCTGCAATGAGGGCGATGTGCACGGTTCCTCTGTGCCCAGCCCTGCCACCGTAACTGCAAGGGTAGCTCTGTATCCTGAGAGGGGCCTGACCACGAAAGCCCCGTGGTCTGGGGTGGGGGTAGGGTACCTGCGCAGGTGATCTCCATATCCTGGGATTGGCTTGATCTCGAGAGCCCCATGGGCTGCTGGAGTCCTGGTAAAGGATGTCAGGACAGTCAGTGAAGCCACCAAGGATATACCTCCAGTAGTTCCTAAAACCTACACCCTGCTGGTCATTCTACCAACCACCAGGACATGGTACTCTGTATTAGTCTTCAATGATGCCTTCTTTTGTATTCCGTTAGTGTCAGAGTCACAAGAAATTTTGGCTTGTGAGTGGCAGGACTCAACATACAACTAAAACAATACTTCTGGGCCGTCTTGCCCAAAGGGTTCAAAAATTCCCACACCATCTTTGGGGAAAGCTCAGCTAAAGACCTAAAAGTTCTACCACTGGAAAAGGAAACACTCCTTCAGTATGCAGACGACATTCTGATCACCAGCCCTACTAAGGAGACCTCTGAACTACCAAGCCAATAAAGGATACAAGTTGTCCAAGAAAAAGCTCAAATATCACAGACTACGGCGACCTGCCTGGGCTTCATTCTCACAGAAGGTCGGAGAAGCCCATCCCAGGAAAGGGAAGAAACAATTTACAGCCTTACCCATATCTAAAACTAGAAGACAGCTTAGGGGTCCCCAGGGAGGCCAGGGTTTGCTGCTTCTGGATCCCTAACTACAGTCTACTAGCTGGACCTCTATATGAAACACTGAAAGGAAAAGATGATGATCCTTTTGAATAGAATCCAGAAGTGGCCTTTCAAGAATGGAAAGAGCAGTCAATTCAGACCCTTGCCCTGGAACTCCCTAATTTAGCTAAACCCTTTGATCTTTACATTCCTGGTGAAAAGGGAATCGCCATTGGAGTATTAGTGCAAAAACTGGGACCACTTGAAATGGAACAATGCAAGAATGCCATCCAGGTAGGATAAACTACAGTCACCAAGGGACTTGGCCCACTGCCACATCTGGCCAAGATACTGGCGGTATCTAAAAACCTGGAAATCAGCAGCACAAAAGGCCACCTCCCTCCTAAGGGAAAAGGACCCCACGTGGTGATCCTAACCCCCAACCATGCCCTGAAGTTGCAGGGTTTGCTCCGTGGGCACACTGACCTCGAATGAGGTGGCCCTCCCACTCCAACCTCCAGAGAGATAACCGGGAGCAACGGGGCACCATGACGACTCATGTGACCATCACTTGACCTGGAGTTTCTCTCATAAAACAACAAGAGTGTGTCCCAAAAGAGTAGACTACTGCTTGCAGGACTTACTGCACCCAGAGCGGACCTAATAATCTTGGCAGGGGAAAAGTATATCACGCTGTCAGCATAGAAAAGCCTACAGACACTGTGATAATGGTGGCCAATAAGACAGGCTGGACTCCTGTTTACTTCAAAAGGCTGTTGACTCAGTGGCCATCATGATCCTTCATCACCACTGACCCTGGATTGTCTGGGAGTTGAGCGGACAGGGTCCTGACACCTGGTGCTGTTTTTACGTTAATCCAGAGGCCTAATTGAAGAAAGCGCAGACTACTGGTCGGAGCATCTAGGCTGGCAGAAACGGTCAGCCTAAGGTGGCCGAACAAATGTGGGGCGGGGTGAACCTGGACCTCACAGCGTCACTGCACATCTCCTTTCTGGACCCTTAAAGGTCATTAGAATCTATAACACTTCCAATACTGGTGCTCAGGCGGACGAGCAGGGAGGCAGGAGGCCTGGGGACAATCAACGTCACCTGGAGGCTGCTGGGGAGAAGTTCTGACCCTCGCACACGGGTATGAGGGCTCCTAACTCAGCACTCAGCAGTTACATATGAAGGGTCTGCACCCTCAGCACTCTAAGAATGAGGAAGGGGACAAAATGCAGAAGAGGGGTTTGTCCCAGGCAAAGCCCCTTAAAAATCCCTGGGAGATAAAAATAGAATCTGGGCAATAAAATAAAGTCTAACCTTTTTTATCCTTTGTGCTTTGTCTAATTTCACGTGCTCCTAGGGTCCCGCATACAGAGGTTCAACAGCCGGCACTTCAGACCAGATTTCCTAGTGCAGAATGGCTGGGTCGACACTTCAGCTCCTGGAGCACAGTGCAGACTCCGCGATATAGAGCCTGAGCTGCAGCCAACCGGGCCCTCGAGAGCTCCGCCCCCTCCCTCCCACTGACTCTGACAGGATCTCTACACAGCAGCCCAGCCCACAGCCCACGGGGTAGCACATGCTCTCACCTCTCCATTCTCTGATCAAAATATAAAGTTTCCTTTGCTTCTGAACCAAACTCAGTCTCGATCTTTTGGCTCCAATGACACTGGGCAGGGGGACACTTGTTGGGATCCACTCTGGAGGATCAGTAACAGAAATTGAGAACATTGTAACTTCAATGAACAGATGTGTGAGCCAAACTGTAATTAACATAGAACAGTGTATAAGGCTCGGTTAAAATAAGATGTTTCTAACACTTCCATTTGATATTTCCATCACTTTATTATAAGCAAGTTCAGTGAAAAGGTTTGTCTTATTTGTCAGGTCAATATTAGAGAAACGAAGTGATTTCTTTCCAAGGATGTACATCTAGTAATCTTGGTTAAAGCTTCAATCTTGTTTTAAATGCTTTTCCATTGAAAATGATACCTCTCTTTCAGCTCCCCCATTTATGAGAAGTATAAAGTCTTATAATTTATTATTACCAAAGGGGAAAGGTGAGAGGAGGGATAAATTAACAGTTTGAGATTAACACATACACACTGCTATGTATAAAATCGATCATCAACAAGGAACTACTCTATAGCACAGGGAACTACACTCAATATTTTGCAATAACCTATAAGGGGAAATAATCTGAAAAAGAATAGATATTTTTATTGACATCATCTATCAATGACAGTTAAAATGGAACCTAAGGGAAGCCGGTGGTGAGTGCTTCTGACCCTGAAGACTTCAGTCATCTAAACTTTGGACTCTGCCTACTTCCCAAGGCCCTTAATGAACATATGTGTAGCCGTAGCTTAAAAAATTCCCCAGTTTGGGTTGTGGAGAGACACTGATTTTGTAAAAGCCCTGGTGTTCTCCTCATATGAATGGGACACTTTCTACAGCTAAAACATGCCTGTCACACCCAGAGGATGGTATAACATCTGATCGGGAAGAGTTTGGAAAAGGCATCTCATCTCCTCATCTCCTGGTGCTCGGGTTCACCCCTCCAGCGTCTTTACGAACAGTCTCCCCACTTGGAGATGTCAGCACTGTCAACATCTTGTTGCAGACAGTTTGGAATTTGTCCAGAGGATGAAGCAGAAGGTGGAGGAACAATGAGAGACAAGTCTTAGGTGTTCGGACAGGCACATGTCACTCTTATTTCCAATCAGGAAGACGAATTGACCAAAGGCTAGGGTTGCCCATGGAAACAGAATAGGGCTTGAGGAAATCCCGCTGCTTTGTGGCCAGTTCCCATAAACACAAGTTGAAAAATGGAACTCAGGGACACTAAAATTCACGAAACTGCAGAGTTGAAAATATCTGTCACTGAAAAATGTCTTGGGGAAAGTCAGAGAAAAGGATGTGTAAGCAACGGAGAATGGCAGGAAAGGGATTGGAAGAGGTAGAAAGGACTCGCCATTAAGCACAAGAAAAGGGGCTGAACATTGCCAACATTGCAGTTGGCCAAAAAGGGTGTATGCGTCTTTTTCTGTATATATTCAAGAAAAGGGCATACACTTTTTTAGCCAACCAAACAGGTGGGCACTGGAAATCAATACTACAAAACATATCACTTCGCATCAGTCAGAAGAGCCGTCCTCATAAAGTGTAAACACCAGAAATGCAGGACAGGGCAAGGAGAAAAGGGAGCCCTGTGAGGCTTATACTGGAAATGTATATTGCCAACGGTCACTCTGGAGAAGTGTATTGTGTTTACTAAAGCATCTAAAAAATGAGCTACAGAGCACAGGGCACTTGCACTCATGGACGTATATCTTGGGAAAAACAAAAATCGAGAGGACACAGGCACCCCAATGTATACCGCCTCACTGTTTAAAAGATCCTCGACTAGGATATAACTTAAATGTCTCTGGAGGGAAAAAATGGATACAGATGTGGTGCTTATGTAGAGTGGAATATGACTCAGCCTGGAAATCAATGAAATATGGCCACTTGTAACAACTCCAGAGGAGTTACGTATGATCATTCAAAGTCAGAGAATTCAAAAACAAAAAGACATACTATATCACTAATACATGGAATGTAAACTTGGCTACACATGAACTGAATTACAAAACAGAACAGGGTCTCAAATATAGAAAACCAACTTATTCTTGCTTAAGGATAAAGGTGAGTTGGGGTGCTGCATAAAACCAGAGATTGAAATTAGCACAGATACAGTTCCATAAGCCAAATATGTAATAGTCAAGACCTACAACTTGCTCAACAAAATGGACTCAACACCCCATATTCAACGCCTAGGAATATACCTGACTAATAAGAATCTTCAAACCCATGGTTTTATATGTCTCTGTAAGAGAATCAAGCGTGTGTACAGTGGCATGAACACATCAGTGAAAATACGATAAATCCCATTATCAAAATAAATTACAGAAACAAAAAACACAATGACAGTGAAATAGAGAGCAATTCTTAAATAACTCATTCAGTGCCTGTGATGCAACCTGGATTTACCACATCTACACCCAGAGCTGAGTGAGACATAAGGCTGGACACCAGGCTGATAGCATTGGTGAGGTTCGGTGAGCAAATTCAGACCCCTTGAAGTACCCATTCCATGGGTCCCAACTCTCCAGGTTTAAGGGATTCTTCCTTCAGCTAAAACATGCCTGGGAAACCCACAGTATAGTGCACCGTGTGACTGGCAAACGTTTTCCAATGCATCTCAGGTTTCGTCCCCTTTTACACGGGTTCACCATTCCAGATGCTTTACTAACACTCTCCCCACTTGGAGAGTCAGTGCCTTTAAACTCGTGTTTGGCACAGTTTGCAATTTCTGCGCAAGATGAACAGGAATAGGGAGAACCAATGAGAGACTAGCTGTAGGTGTCTGCCCGGGCAAATGTAATGCTCATTTCCCACCAGGAAGAGGAATTATCCAAATTCACAAACCTGCAGAGTTATAAATGACAGCTATCGTCCAAATATATATTGAAGGAAGTCAGCGAAGAGGACTTGAAAGTGGGGCAGAAATTCAGGAAAACGATTTCAGTGGGTAGACTGGAATTGCATTTAAAGCATAGGAAAAGAGGCAGAAGGTCGACAATGGTGCACTTGGCCAAAAAGTACGTATGCGTTTTTTCCTGAAAATATTCAGGAAAAAACGCATACGCACTTTTTGGCCAACCAAGCAAGCATGTTAAAGAAATCTGCACTACAGTGAAGTCTCACAGCCCCCCAGTCAAAAGGGCCATCTGAAAAAAGTGTGAAATCCAGAAAGGCAGCACAGGCCATGGAGAACAGAGAGCCGTGTTATGCTGATGGACGGGATGTAAATTGCCAACAGCCACTCTGGAGAAGTGTATAGTGTTTCCTCAAACACCTAAAAAACAAAGCAATGGAGCTTACGGAACTTCCACTTATGGTCCTATAGCTTAGGGAAATTAAAATCAAAATCACACAGCCACCCCAAAGTTTCCAACGGCTCTGTTTACAAGAACCTTGTCTATGGTACAAGTTAAATATCCCAGAATGAAAAAATGGATAAAGAAGTTGTGGTATGTACGTACAATGGAATGTCACTCACCAATGAAATCTATGTCATCAGGTCCGTCGTGGCATAATGAGTGGATTCAGGTACGATGATTCTAAGTGAAATAAGACACACAGAAAATGAAAAATCATAAGATATCACTAATACACGGAACATAAACTTGGCTACACATGAACTGAATTACAAAACAGAACAGGGTCTCAAATTTAGAAAACCAACTTATGCTTGCTTATGGGGAAAGGTGAGTTGGGGTGCTGCATAAAACCAGAGATTGAAATTAGCACAGATAATGTTCCATAAGCCAAATATATAATAGACAAGACCTACACCTTGCTCAACGAAATGGACTCAACACCCCATATTCAACGCCTGGGAATATACCTGACAAGTAAGAAACTTAAGACCCATGGATTTATATGTCTCCATAAGGAAGTCAAGCGTGTGTACAGTGGCCTAAATGCAGCAGTGAAAATCCGATAAATCCCATTAACAAAATAAATTTCAAAAACAAAACACAATGACAGTGAAATAGAGAGCAATTCTTAAATAATTCATTCAGGGCTTGTGATGCAACCTGGATTTACCACATCTACACCCAGAGCTGGTTGAGACATAAGGCTGGACACATCGGGCTCATAGCATTGGTGAGGTTTGGTGAGCAAACGCAGACCCTTTGAAGTCATATTGCATGGTAGCCATTCCATGGGTCCCAACTCTCCAGGTTTAAGGGATTCTTCCTTCAGCTAAAACATGCATGTGAAACCCAGAGTATGGTCCGCCGTGTGATTGGGAAACGTTTTCAAATGCATCTCAGGTTTCGTCCCCTGGTACTCGGGTTCACCGTTCCAGACGCTTTACTAACACTCTCCCCACTTGGAGAGTCAGTGCCTTTAACCTCCTGTTTGGCACAGTTTGCAATTTCTGCGCAAGATGAACAGGAATAGGGAGAACCAATGAGAGACTAGCTGTAGGTGTCTGCACGGGCAAATGAAACGCTCATTTCCCACCAGGAAGAGGAATTAACCAAAGGCTCAGCATTCCCTGCCGGAACCAGGTTAGGGCCTGAAGCAATCCTGCGGTTTTGCGGCCAGCTCACAAGAAAGCGAGTTGAAGAAAGGAGCTCAGGGGCACTGTAATTCACAAACCTGCAGAGATATGAATGACAGCTATCATCCAAAAATGTATTGAAGTAAGTCTTCGAACAGGACTTGAAAGCGGGGCAGAATTTCAGGAAAAGGATTTCAGGGGGTAGACTAGAATTGCACTTAAAGCATAGGATAAGAGGCAGAATGTCGACAATGATGCACTTGGACAAAAAGTGCGTATGCGTTTTTTCCTGAATATATTCAGGTAAAAACGCATATGCACTTTTTGGCCAACCAAGCAAGCGTGTAAAGGAAATCTCCACTACAATGAAGTCTCACTGCCCCCCGGTCCAAAGGGCCATCTGAATCAAGTGTAAAATCAGAAACGCAGGAGATGTCATGGAGAAGAGGGAGCCTTGTTATGCTGATGGGCGGGATGTAAATTGCCAATAGCCACACTGGAGAAGTGTATGGTGTTTCCTGAAACACGGAGGAAACAAAGCAACACAGCCTATGGCACTTCCACTTAGAGTCCTATAGCTTAGGGAAATTTAATTCAAAAACACACATCTACCCCAAAATTTGGGACGGCTCTGTTTACAAGAACCTCGTCTACGGTACAAGTTAAATATCCGAGAAAGCAAAAAATGGATAAAGAAGTTGTGGTACGTACGAACAATGGAATATCACTCAGCAATGAAATCTACGTCATCAGGCCCGTAGCGGCATAATGAGTGGATTCACGTACGACGATTCTATGAGAAATAAGTCACACAGAAATAGAAACATCATAAGATATCACTAATACACGGAACGTAAACTTGGCTACACATGAACTGAATTACAAACAGAACAGGGTCTCAAATTTAGAAAGCCAACTTAGGCTTGCTTATGGGGAAAGGTGAGTTGGGGTGCTGCATAAAACCAGAGATTGAAATTAGAACAGATACCGTTCCATAAACCAAATATATAATAGACAAGACCTACTCCTTGCTCAACGAAATGGACTCAACACCCCATATTCAACGCCTGGGAATATACCTGACAAGTAAGAATCTTAAGACACATGGATTTATATGTCTCCATAAGGAAATCAAGCGTGTGTACAGCGGCCTAAACGCAGCAGTGAAAATCCGGTAAATCCCAGTATCAAAATAAATTTCACAAACAAAACACAATGACAGAGAAATAGAGAGCAATTCTTAAATAATTCATTCAGGGCTTGTGATGCAACCTGGATTTACCACATCTACACCCAGAGCTGGGTGAGACATAAGGCTGGACACTTCGGGCTGATAGCATTGGTGAGGTTCGGTGAGCAAACGCAGACCCTTTGAAGTTATACTGCATGGTGCCCATTCGATGGGTCCCAAATCTCCAAGTTTAAGGGATGCTTCCTTCAGCTAAAACATGCATGGGAAACCCAGAGTATGGTCCACCGTGTGATTGGGAAACCTTTTCAAATGCATCTCAGGTTTCGTCCCCTGGTACTCGGGTTCACCATTCCAGACGCTTTACTAACACTCTCCCCACTTGGAGAGTCAGTGCCTTTAACCTCCTGTTTGTCACAGTTTGCAATTTCTGCGCAAGATGAACAGGAATAGGGAGAACCAATGAGAGACTAGCTGTAGGTGTCTGCACGGGCAAATGGAATGCTCATTTCCCACCAGGAAGAGGAATTAACCAAAGGCTCAGCATGCCCGGCCAGAACCAGATTATGGCCTGAAGCAATCCTGCGGTTTTGAAGCCAGCTCACAAGAAAGCGAGTTGAAGAAAGGAGCTCAGGGGCACTGTAATTCACAAACCTGCAGAGTTATGAATGACAGCTATTGTCCAAAAATGTATTGAAGTAAGTCTTCGAAGAGGAGTTTAAAGCGGGGCAGAATTTCAGGAAAACGATTTCAGGGGATAGACTGGAATTGCACTTAAAGCATAGGAAAAGAGGCAGAATGTCGACAATGATGCACTTGGCCAAAAAGGGCGTATGCGTTTTTTCCTGAATATATTCAGGAAAAAACGCATACGCACTTTTTAGCCAACCAAGCAAGCGTGTAAAGGAAATCTGCACTACAATGAAGTCTCACTGCCCCCCGGTCCAAAGGGCCATCTGAAAAAAGTGTAAAATCCAGAAAGGTAGGACAGGTCATGGAGAACAGGGAGCCTTGTTATGCTGATGGGCGGTATGTAAATTGCCAACAGCCACTCTGGAGAAGTGTATGGTGTTTCCTGAAACACGTAGGAAACAAAGCAACACAGCCTATAGCAATTCCACTTATGGTCCTATAGCTTAGGGAAATTAAAATCAAAAACACACAGCCACCCCAAAGTTAGGGACGGCTCTGTTTACAAGAACCTCGTCGACGGTACAAGATAAATATCCGAGAAAGCATAAAATGGATAAAGAAATTGTGCTACGTACGTACAATGGAATATCACTCAGCAATGAAATCTACGTCATCAGGCCCATAGCGGCATAATGAGTGGATTCAGGTACGATGATTCTACGAGAAATAAGTCATACAGAAAAAGAAAGATCATAAGATATCACTAATACACGTAATGTAAACTTGGCTACACATGAACTGAATTACAAAACAGAACAGGGTCTCAAATTAAGAAAACCAACTTATGCTTGCTTATGGGGAAAGGAGAGTTGGGGTGCTGCATAAAACCAGAGATTGAAATTAGCACAGATACCGTTCCATAACAGAAATATATTATAGACAAGACCTACTCCTTGCTCAACGAAATGGACTCAACACCCCATATTCAACGCCTTTGAATATACCTGACAAGTAAGAAGCTTAAAACCCATGGATTTATATGTCTCCATAAGGAAATCAAGCTTGTGTACAGCGGCCTAAATGCAGCAGTGAAAATGCGATAAATCCCATTATCAAAACAAATTGCAAAAACAAAACACAATGACAGTGAAATAGAGAGCAATTCTTAGAGAGCAATTCTCAAATAATTCATTCAGGGCTTGTGATGAAACCTGGATTTACCACATCTACACCCAGAGCTGGGTGTGACATAAGGCTGGACACTTCGGGCTGATAGCATTGGTGAGGTTCGGTGAGCAAACGCAGACCATTTGAAGTCATACTGCATGGTACCAATTCCATGGGTCCCAACTCTCCAGGTTTAAGGGATTCTTCCTTCAGTTAAAACATGCATGGGAAGCCCAGAGTACGGTCCCCCGTGTGATTGGGAAACGTTTTCAAATGCATCTCAGTTTTGGAGCCCAGGGACTCGGCTTCACCATTCCAGACGCTTTACTAACACTCTCCCCACTTGGAGAGTCAGTGCCTTTAACCTCCTGTTTGGCACAGTTTGCAATTTCTGCACAAGATGAACAGGAATAGGTAGAACCAATGAGAGACTAGCTGTAGGTGTCTGCACGGGCAAATGGAACGTTCATTTCCCACCAGGAAGAGGAATTAACCAAAGGCTCCGCATGCCCGGCCGGAAACAGATTAGGGCCTGAACCAATCCTGCGGTTTTGTGGCCAGCTCACAAGAAAGCGAGTTGAAGAAAGGAGCTTAGGGGCACTGTAATTCACAAACATGCAGAGTTATGAATGACAGCTATCGTCCCAAAATGTATTGAAGTAAGTCTTAAAAGAGGACTTGAAAGCGGGGTAGAATTTCAGGAAAACGATTTCAGGGGGTTGACTGGAATTGCACTTAGAGCATAGGAAAAGAGGCAGAATGTCGACAATGATGCACTTGGCCAAAAAGGGCGTATGCGTTTTTTCCTGAATATATTCAGGAAAAAACGCATACGCCCTTTTTGTCCAACCTAGCAAGCGTATAAAGGAAATCTGCACTACAATGAAGCCTCACTGCCCCCCCGCCCCGGTCTAAAGGGCCATCTGAAAATAGTGTAAAATCCAGAAAGGCTGGACAGGTCTTGGAGAACAGGGAGCCTTGTTATGCTGATGGGAGGGATGTAAATTGCCAACAGTCACTATGGAGAAGTGTATGGTGTTTCCTGAAACACGTAGGAAACAAAGCAACACAGCCTATGGCACTTCCACTTAGGGTCCTATAGCTTAGGGAAATTAAAATAAAAAACACACAGCCACCCCAAAGTTTGGGACGGCTCTGTTTACAAGAACCTCGTCTACGGTACAAGTTAAATATCCGAGAAAGCAAAAAATGGATAGAGAAATTGTGGTACGCACGTACAATGGAATATCACTCAGCAATGAAATCTACGTCATCAGGCCTGTAGCGGCATAATGACTGGAATCAGGTACGACGATTCTACGAGAAATAAGTCACACAGAAAAAGAAACATCATAAGGTATCACTAATACACGGAATGTAAACTTGTCTACACATGAACTGAATTACAAAACAGAACAGGGTCTCAAATTTAGAAAACCAACTTATGCCTGCTTATGGGGAAAGGTGAGTTGGGGTGCTGCATAAAACCAGAGATTGAAATTAGCACAGATACCGTTCCATAAGCCAAATATATAAGAGACAAGACCTACTCCTGGCTCAACGAAATGGACTCAACACCCCATATTCAACGCCTGGGAATATACCTGACAAGTAAGAATCTTAAAACCCATGGATTTATATGTCTCCATAAGGAAATCAAGTGTGTGTACAGTGGCCTAAACGCAGCAGTGAAAATCCGATAAATCCCATTATCAAAATAAATTTCAAAAACAAAACACAATGCCAGTGAAATAGAGAGCAATTCTTAAATAATTCATTCAGGGCTTGTGATGCAACCTGGATTTACGACATCTACACCCAGAGCTGGGTGAGACATAAGGCTGGACACTTCGGGCTCATAGCATTGGTGAGGTTCGGTGAGCAAACGCAGACCCTTTGAAGTCATACTGCATGGTACCCATTCCATGGGTCCCAACTCTCCAAGTTTAAGGGACTCTTCCTTCAGTTAAAACATGCATGGGAAGCCCAGAGTACAGTCTCCCGTGTGATTGGGAAACGTTTTCAAATGCATCTCAGTTTTCGAGCCCAGGGACTCGGCTTCACCATTCCAGACGCTTTACTAACACTCTCCCCACTTGGAGAGTCAGTGCCTTTAACCTCCTGTTTGGCACAGTTTGCAATTTCTGCACAAGATGAACAGGAATAGGTAGAACCAATGAGGGACTAGCTGTAGGTGTCTGCACGGGCAAATGGAACGCTCATTTCCCACCAGGAAGAGGAATTAAACAAAGGCTCAGCATGCCCGGCCGGAAACAGATTAGGGCCTGAACCAATCCTGCGGTTTTGTGGCCAGCTCACAAGAAAGCGAGTTGAAGAAAGGAGCTCAGGGGCACTGTAATTCACAAACCTGCAGAGTTATGAATGACAGGTATCGTCCCAAAATGTATTGAAGTAAGTCTTAAAAGAGGACTTGAAAGCGGGGCAGAATTTCAGGAAAACGATTTCAGGGGGTAGACTGGAATTGCACTTAGAGCATAGGAAATGAGGCAGAATGTCGACAATGATGCACTTGGCCAAAAAGTGCGTATGCGTTTTTTCCTGAATATATTCAGGAAAAAACGCATACGCACTTTTTGGCTAACCAAGCAAGCGTGTAAAGGAAATCTGCACTACAATGAAGTCTCACTGCCCCCCGGTCAAAAGGGCATTCTGAAAAACGTGTAAAATGCAGAAAGGCAGGACAGGTCATGGAGAACAGGGAGCCTTGTTATGCTGATGGGCGGGATGTAAATTGCCAACAGCCACTCTGGAGAAGTGTATGGTGTTTCCTGAAACACGTAGGAAACAAAGCAACACAGCCTATGGCACTTCCACTTATGGTCCTATAGCTTAGGGAAACTAAAGTCAAAAACACACAGCCACCTCAAAGTTTGGGACGGCTCTGTTTACAAGAACCTCGTCTACGGAAAAAGTTAGATAACCGAGACAGCAAAAAATGGATAAAGAAGTTGTGGTACGCACGTACAATGGAATATCACTCAGCAATGATATCTACGTCATCAGGACCGTAGCGGCATAATCAGTGGATTCAGGTACGATGATTCTACGAGAAATATGTCACACAGAAAAAGAAACATCATAAGATATCAGTAATACACGGAATATAAACTTGGCTACACATGAACTGAATTACAAAACAGAACAGTGTCTCAAATTTAGAAAACCAACTTATGCTTGCTTATGGGGAAAGGTGAGTCGGGGTGCTGCATAAAACCAGAGATTGAAATTAGCACAGATACCTTTCGATAAGCCAAATATAGAATAGACAAGACCTACTCCTTGCTCAACGAAATGGACTCAACACCCCATAGTCTACGCCTGGGAATATACCTGACAAGTAAGAATCTTAAAACCCATGGATTTATATGTCTCCATAAGGAAATCAAGCGTGTGTAGAGCGACCTAAACTCAGCAGTGAAAATCCGAAAATCCCATTATCAAAATAAATTTCAAAAACAAAACACAATGACAGTGAAATAGAGAGCAATTCTTAAATAATTCATTCAGGGCTTGTGATGCAACCTGGATTTACCACATCTACACCCAGAGCTGGGTGAGACATAAGGCTGGACACTTCGGGCTGATAGCATTTGTGAGGTTCGGTGACCAAACCAGACCCTTTGAAGTCATACTGCATGGTACCCATTCCATAGGTCCCAACTCTCCAGGTTTAAGAGATTCTTCCTTCAGCTAAAACATGCATGGGAAACCCAGAGTATGGTCCACCGTGTGATTGGGAAACGTTTTCAAATGCATCTCAGTTTTCGTCCCCTGGTACTCGGGTTCACCATTCCAGACGCTTTACTAACACTCTCCCCACTTGGAGAGTCAGTGCCTTTAACCTCCTGTTTGGCACAGTTTGCAATTTCTGCGCAAGATGAACAGGAATAGGGAGAATCAGTGAGAGACTAGCTGTAGGTGTCTGCATGGGCAAATGGAATGCTCATTTCCCACCAGGAAGACGAATTAACCAAAGGCTCAGCGTGCCCTGCCGGAATCAGATTAGGGCCTGAAGCAATCCTGCAGTTTTGTGGCCAGGTCACAAGAAAGCAAGTTGAAGAAAGGAGCTCAGGGGCACTGTAATTCACAAACCTGCAGAGTTATGAATGACAGCTACCGTCCAAAAATGTATTGAAGTAAGTCTTCGAACAGGACTTGAAAGCGGGGCAGAATTTCAGTAAAACGATTTCAGGGGGTAGACTGGAATTGCACTTAAAGCATAGGAAAAGAGGCAGAATGTCGACAATGATGCACTTGGCAAAAAGCCCTATGCATTTTTTCGTGAATATATTCACGAAAAAATGCATACGTGCTTTTTGGCCAACCAAGCAAGCGTGTAAAGGAAATCTGCACTACAATTAAGTCTCACTGCCCCCCGGTCAAAAGGGCCATGTGGAAAAAGTGTAAAATCCAGAAAGGCAGGACAGGTCTTGGAGAACAGGGAGCCTTGTTATGCTGATGGGCGTGATGTAAATTGCCAACAGGCACTCTGGAGAAGTGTATGGTGTTTCCTGAAACACGTAGGAAACAAAGCAACACAGCCTATGGCACTTTCACTTATGGTCCTATAGCTTAGGGAAATTAAAATCAAAAACACACAGCCACCCCAAAGTTTGGGACGGCTCTGTTTACAAGAACCTCGTCTACGGTACAAGTTAAATATCCGAGAAAGCAAAAAATGGATAAAGAAGTTGTGGTACGCACGTACAATGGAATATCACTCAGCAATGAAATCTACGGCATCGGGCCCGTAGCAGCATAATGAGTGGATTCAGGTACGATGATTCTACGAGAAATAAGTCACACAGAAAAAGAAACATCATAAGATATCACTAATACACGGAATGTAAACTTGTCTACACATGAACTGAATTACAAAACAGAACAGGGTCTCAAATTTAGAAAACCAACTTATGCTTGCCTATGGGGAAAGGTGAGTTGGGGTGCTGCATAAAACCAGAGATTGAAATTAGCACAGATACCATTCCATAAGTCAAATATATAATAGACAAGACCGACACCTTGCTCAAGGAAATGGACTCAACACCCCATATTCAACGCCTGGGAATATACCTGACAAGTAAGAATCTTAAAACACATGGATTTATATGTCTCCATAAGGAAAGCAAGCGTGTGTACAGCGACCTAAACGCAGCAGTGAAAATCCGATAAATCCCATTATCAAAATAAATTTCAGAAACAAAACAAAATGCCAGTGAAATAGAGAGCAATTCTTAAATAATTCATTCAGGGCTTGTGATGCAACCTGGATTTACCATATCTACACCCAGAGCTGGGTGAGATATAAGGCCGGACACTTCGGGCTGATAGCATTGGTGAGGTTCGGTGAGCAAACACAGACCCTTTGAAGTCATACTGCATGGTACCCATTCCATAGGTCCCAACTCTCCAGGTTTAAGGGATTCTTCCTTCAGCTAAAACATGCATGGGAAACCCAGAGTATGGTCCACCGTGTGATTGGTAAACGTTTTCAAATGCATCTCAGTTTTCGTCCCCTGGTACTCGGGTTCACCATTCCAGACGCTTTACTAACACTCTCCCCACTTGGAGAGTCAGTGCCTTTAACCTCCTATTTGGCACAGTTTGCAAATTCTGCGCAAGATGAACAGGAATTGGGAGAACCAATGAGAGACTAGCTGTAGGTGTCGGCACGGGCAAATGTAACGCTCATTTCCCACCAGGAAGAGGAATTAACCAAAGCCTCCGCATGCTGTTCCGGAAGCAGACTGGGGCCTGAAGCAATCCTGCGGGTTTGCGGCCAGCTCACAAGGAAGCGAGTTGAAGAAAGGAGCTCAGGGTCACTGTAATTCACAAATCTGCAGAGTTATAAATGACAGCTATCGTCCAAAAATATATTGAAGGAAGGCTCCGAAGAGGACTTGTAAGTGGGGCAGAATTGCAGGAAAACCATTTCAGGGGTTTGACTGCAATTGCCTTTAAAGCATAGGAAAAGAGGCAGAATGTCGACAATGATGCACTTGGCCAAAAAGGGCGTATGCGTTTTTTCCTGAATATATTCAGGAAAAAACGCATATGCCCTTTTTGTCCAACCAAGCAAGCATGTTAAAGAAATCTGCACTACAATGAAGTCTCACTGACCCCGGATCAAAAGGGCCATTTGAAAAATGTGTAAAATCCAGAAAAGCAGCACAGGCCCTGGAGAACAGGGAGCCTTGTTATACTGATGGGCGGGATGTAAATTGCCAACAGCCACTCTGGAGAAGTGTATGGTGTTTTCTGAAACACGTAGAAAACAAAGCAACACAGCCTATGGCACTTCCACTTATGGTCCTATAGCTTAGGGAAATTTAAATCAAAAACACACAGCCACTCCAAATTTCGGACAGCTCTGTTTACAAGAACCTCGTCTATGGTACAAGCTAAATATCTCAGAAAGCGAAAAATGGATAAAAAAGTTGTGGTACGTACGTACAATGGTATATCATTCAGCAATGAAATCTATGTCATCAGGCCCGTAGCGGCATAATGAGTGGATTCAGGTACGATGATTCTACGTGAAATAAGTCACACAGAAAAAGAAACATCATAAGATATCACTAATACACGGAATGTAAACTTGGCTACACATGAAGTGAATTACAAAACACAACAGGGTCTCACATTTAGAAAACCAAATTACGTTTGCTTATGGGGAAAGGTGAGTTGAGGTGCCGCATAAAACCAGAGAATGAAATTAGCACAGATACCGTTCCATAAGCCATATATGTAATATACATGATCTACTCCTTGCTCAACGAAATGGACTCAACATCACATATTCAACCCCAAGAATATACGTGACTAGAATGAGTCTTAAAACCTATGTATTTATATGTCTCCATAAGGGAATCCAGTGTGTGTACATTGGCATAAACGCAGCATTGAACATCAGCTAAATCCCATTGTACAAATAAATTTTAAAAACTATCACAAAGACTGTGAAATAGAGAGCAATTCTTAAATAATTCATTCATGGCTTGTGATGAGACCTGGGTTTACCACATCCACACCCACAGCTGGGTTAGACATAAGGCTGGACACTTGGGGCTGATAGGATTGGTGAGGTTCGGTCAGCAAATGCAGACCATTAGAAGTAATACTGCATGGTACCTATTCCAAGGTTCCCAGCTTTCCCGGTTTAAGGGATTCGTCCTTCAGCTCAAACATGCATGGGGAATGCCGAGTATGGTCCACCGTGTGATCAGAAAACGTTTTTAAATGCATCTCTGTTTTCGTCCCCTGGTCCTCGGGTTCACCATTCAAGACACTTTACTAACACTCTCCCCACTTGGAGAGTCAGTGCCTTTAACCTCCTGTTTGGTACAGTTTGCAATTTCTGTGAAAGATGAACAGGAATAGGGAGAACCAATGAGAGACTAGCTGTGGGTTTGTGGACAGGCACATTTAACTCTCATTTCCCTCCAGGAAGAGGAACTAACCACAGGCTCAGCGTTCCATGCCGGAACCAGATTAAGGCCTGAAGCAATCCTGCGGTTTTGCGGCCAATTCACAAGAAAGCGAGTTGAAGTAAGAGGCTCAGGGGCACTGTAATTCACAAACCTGCAGAGTTATAAATGACAGCTATCGTCCAAAAATATATTCAAGTAAGGCTGCAAAGAGGACTTGAAAACGGGGCAGAATTGCCAGAATGCGATTTCAGGAGGTAGACGGGAATTGCTCTGAAAGCATAGGAAAAGAGGCAAAACCTCGACAATGATGCACTTGACCAAAAAGTGCATATGCGTTTTTTTCCAGGGCCCTCATTTACGAGGGTAGGAGGCTCTCAGCATGCTCCAGGGGCCAACAGAGGCCCCACGTTGCCAAGGTGACGTGACTCAGCCAGCCACGTGTGACCTCACATCAGAGGGCCCACCTCACAGAAGGGTAAGGAACCCAGCCAGGATCAGACTCTCACCAGAGGGCCCACATCACCAAGGGGATGGGAACCAGGCAGGAGTGTCCTCACACCCGTGGGGCCACATCATCGAAAGTTGAGGTACCCAGCACATGTAGCCTCAAACCAGAGGACCCACATCACCATGGGTCTCGGAGTGAGGCAGGCAGGATTAACCTCACAACACATGGCTCACTGTATAAAAAAGGTGAGGAATCCAGCAGTTGGAACTTCCCAGCAGGCGGCCCAGAGCACCGAGGGTATGAGATCCAGGCCACAGTGAACTCACAGCAGAGGGCCCTCATCGTGATACTGTAAGCAACCCAGCCGTTGTGACCTCAGAGCACAAGGCCCACATCCCCATGGGGAAGGGAACCAAGCAGGAGTGTCATCGCACCAGTGGGCACACATCAGAAAAGGTGGGGAGCACAGCAGTTAGGGCCTGATGCCAGAGAGCCCTCATCACTGAGGGGACGTAGCTTCCAGAAGGCTCCAACTGCTACCAGAGGCCCGATGTCACCAATGCGGGGTGTGCCAGCCAGGCAGGAGTGACCTCAGAGCAGAGGGCCAACTTCACAGAAGTGTGAGGAAACCAAAGATGATCAGACTCTCACCAGAGGGCCCACATCACCAAGGGAATGGGAACAGGGCAGGAGTGTCCTCACACCAGTGGGGCCACATCACCGAAATGTGAGGGACCCAGCACACGTGGCCTCAAACCAGAGGACACACATCAAAAAGGAGCTGGGAGTGAGGCAGGCAGGAGGAGCCTCAAAACAGCGGGACCATAGAATAAAAAAGGTGAGGAATCCCACAGTTGGAACCTCCCATCAGGCAGCCAGCAGCAGCGAGGCTATGGGATCCAGTCCTGACTGAACTCACAACAGAGGGCCCTCATCATGAAACTGTGAGCAACCCAGCCGTTAGGACCTCAGAGCAGAAGGCCCACATTTCCATGGGGTTGGGAACCTGTCAGAAGTGTACTCACACCACAGGGCACACATCAGAGAATTTTGGGAGCCCAGAAGTTAGGGCCTGACGCCAGAGGGCCCTCATTACCGAGGGGAGGAGACTCCAAGAAGGCACCAACTCCCAATTGAGGGCCCAGGTCACCAAGGTAACGTGTGACAGCCAGGCAGGAGTGAGCTCACAGCACAGGGCCTACCTCACAGAAGGGTGAGGAACAAAGCCAGGATAAGACTCTCACCAGAGGGCCCACATTAACAAGGGAATCAGAACCAGGCAGGAGTGTCCTCACGCCAGTGTGGCAATATCATAGAAAGGTGAGGAACCCAGCAAATGTGGCCTAAACCAGAGAACCCACATCTCCAAGGGGCTCGGAGTGAGGCAGGCAGGAGTAGCCTCACAACACAGGGCCCATAGAATAAAAAAGCTGAGGAATCCAGCAGTGGGAACCTCCCAACAGATGGCCCAGAGCACCCAGTCTATGCGATCCAGGCCTCAGTGAACTCACAGCAGAGGACCCATATCATGAAACTGTGAGCAACCCAGACGTTGGGACCTCAGAGCAGAAGGCCCACAACCTCATGGGGTTGGGAACATGGTAAGAGTGTCCTCGCACCACTTAGAACGTATCAGAAAATGTGGGTACCCAGCAGTTAGGGCCTGACACAAGAGGGCCCTCATCACCAAGGGGAGGAGGCTCACAGCAGGCTCCAACTGCCACAAAAGGGCCGACGTCGCCAAGGCGGGGTGTGCCAGCTGGGCAGGAGTGACCTCAGAGCAGAGGGCCCACCTCAAAGAAGTGTGAGGAACCCAACCAGGATCAGACTCTCACCAGAGGGCCCACATCCCCAAGGGGATGGGAACCAGGCAGGAGTGTCCTCACACCAGTGGGGCCACATCAGCGAAAGGTGAGGAACCCAGAACACGTGGCCTCAAAGCAGAGGACCCACATCACAAAGAGGCTCAGAGTGAGGCAGGCAGGAGTTGTCTCACAACACAGGGCCCATAGAATAAAAAAGGTGAGGAATCCAGCAGTTGGAAGCTCCAAGCAGGTGGCCCAGAGCACCGAGGCTATGGGATCAATGCCGGAGTGAACTCACAGCAGAGGGCCCACATCCTGACACTGTGAGCAACCCAGGCGTTGGGACTTCAGAGTAGAAGGCCCAAATCCCCATGGGGATGGGATCCTGGCAGGAGTGTCATCGCACCAGTGGGCACACATCAGAAAATGTGGGGATACCAGCAGTTAGGGCCTAACGCCAGACGGCCCTCATCACAGAGGGGAGGAGGCTCCCAGCATGCTCCAACTGCAACCAGAGGCCCCATGTGGCCAAGGCGGTGTGTGCCAGCCAGGCAGGAGTGACCTCACAGCAGAGGGCCTTCCTCCCAGAAGTGTGAGGAATCCAGCCAGGATCAGACTCTCAGCAGAGGGCCCACATCACCAAGGGGATGGGAACCAGGCAGGAGTGTCCTCACACCAGTGGGGCCACATCAATAAAATGTGAGGAAACCGGCACATGTGGCCTCAAACCAGAGGACCTACATCACAAAGGGGCTGGGAGTGAGGCAGGCAGGATGAGCCTCACAACACAGGGTCCAAAGAATAAAAAAGGTGAGGAATCCAGCAGTTGGAACCTCCCAGCAGGCAGTCCACAGCACAGAGGCTATGGGATCTAGGCCTGAGTTAACTAACACCAGAGAGCCAACATGAGGAAACTGTGAGTAACCCAGGCGTTGGGACCTCAGACCAGAAGACCCACATCCGCATGGGGATGGGAACCTTACAGGAGTGTCCTGGCATCACTGGACTCACATCAGAAAACGTGGGGAGCCCAGCAGTTAGAGTCTGACGCCAGAGGGCCCTCATCACCGAGGAGAGGAGGCTCCAGGCAGGCTCCAACTGCCACCAGAGGGCCAAAGTCACCAGGCAATGGGAGAAAGCCAGGCAGGAGTTACCTCACAGCAGAGGGCCTACCTCAAAGAAGGGTGAGGAACCCAGCCAGGATAAGACTCTCAGCAGAGAGCCCACATCACCAAGGGGATCGGAAGAAGGCAGGAGTGTCCTCACACCAGTGTGGCCACATTATAGAAAGGTGAGGAACCCAGCACATGTGGCCTAAACCAGAGGACCCACATCTCCAAGGTGCTTAGAGTGAGGCAGGCAGGAGTAGCCTCACAACACAGGGCCCATAGAATAAAAAATGTGAGGAATCCCGCAGTTGGAACCTCCCAGCAGGCGGCCAGAAGCAGTGAGGCTATGGGATCTAGGCCTGACTGAACTCACAACAGAGGACCCTCATCATGAAACTGTGAGCAACCCAGACGATGGGACCTCAGAGCAGAAGGCCCACATTCCCATGGGGTTGGGAACCTGGCAGGAGTGTACTCGCACCACAGGGCGCACATCAGAAAATTTTGGGAGCCCAGGAGTTAGGGCCTGACGCCAGAGGGCCCTCATTACCCAGGGGCGGAGACTCCCAGCAGGCACCAACTCCCAACTGAGGGCCCACGTCGCCAAGGTAACGTGTGCCAACCAGGCAGGAGTGACCTCACCGCAGAGGGCCTACCTCACAGAAGGGTGAGGAAACCAGCCAGGATAAGACTCTCACCAGTTTGTCCACCTCACCAAGGGGATCAGAACCAGGCAGAAGGGTCCTCACGCCAGGGTGGCCACATCATAGAAAGGTGAGGAACCCAGAACGTGTGGCCTAAATCAGAGGACCCACATCTCCAAGGGGCTAGGAGTGAGGCAGGCAGGAGTAGCCTCACAACACAGAGCCCATAGAATAAAAAATGTGAGGAATCCAGCAGTTGGAACCTGCCAGCAGGCGGCCCACAGCATGGAGTCTATGGGATCCAGGTCACAGAGAACTCACAACAGAGGGCCCACATCATGAAACTGTGAGCAACTGAGCCGTTGGGACTTCAGAACAGAAGGCCCACATCCCCATAGGGATGGGAACCTGGCAGGAGTGTCCTCGCATCACTTAGCACGAATCAGAAAATGTGGGAACCCAGCAGTTAAGGCCTGAGGGCAGAGGGCCCTCATCACTGAGGGGAGGAGGCTCCCAGCAGGCTCCAATTGCCACCATAGGGCCGACGTCGCCAAGGAGGGGTGTGCCAGCCAGACAGGAATGACCTCAGAGCAGAGGGCCCACCTCAAAGAAGTGTGAAGAAACTCAACAAGGATCAGACTCTCACCAGAGGGCCAACATCACCAAGGGGATGGGAACCAGGCAGGAGTGTCCTCACACCAGTGGGGCCACATCAGCAACAGGTGAGGAGCCCAGCACATGTGACCTAAAACCAGAGGACCCACATCACCAAGTGGCTCAGAGTGAGGCAGGCAGGAGTTGTCTAACAACACAGGGCCCATAGAATAAAAAAGGTGAGGAATCCAGCAGTTTGAACCTCCCAGCAGGTGGCCCAGAGCACCCAGTCTATGGGATCCAGGCCACAGTGAACTCACAGCAGAGGGCCCACATCATGAAACTGTGAGCAACCCAGCCGGTGGGACCTCAGAGCAGAAGGCCCACATCACCATGGTGATGGGAACCTCGCAGGAGTGTCCTCGCACCACTTAGCATGTATCAGAAAATGTGGGAACCCAGCAGTTAGGGCCTGACGCCAGAGGGCCCTCATCACCAAGGGGAGGAGGCTCCCAGCAGGCTCCAACTGCCACCAGCCGGCCGACGTTGCCAAGGCAGTGTGTGCAAGCCAGGCAGGAGTGACCACAGAGCAGAGGGCCCACCTCACAGAAGTGTGAGGATCCCAACCAGGATCAGACTCTCACCAGAAGGTCCACATCACCAAGGGGATGGAAACCAGGCAGGAGTGCCCTCACACCAGTGGGGCCACATCAGCGAAAGATGAGGAACACAGCACATGTGGCCTCAAACAAGGGGACACACATCACGAAGGGGCTGGGACTGAGGCATGCAGGAGGAGACTCACAACAGAGGGCACATAGAATAAAAAAGGTGAGGAATCCAGGAGTTGGAAACTCCAGGCAGGCAGCCCAGAGCACCGACGCTATGGGATACAGGCCAGAGTGAACTCACAGCAAAGGGCCCACATCATGAAACTGTGAGCAACCCAGCCGTTGGGACCACAGAACAGAAGTCCCACATGCCCATGGGGATGGGAACCTGGCAGGAGTGTCCTCGCACCACTGGGCACACATCAGAAAATGTGTGGAGCCTAGCACTTAGGGCCTGACACCAGAGGGCCCTCATCACTGAGGGGAGGAGGCCCCAGCACGCTCCAACTGCCACCAGAGTGCCCACGTCACCAAGGCGATGTGTGCCAGCCAGGCACGATTGACCTCACAGCAGAGGGCCCACATCATGAAAGTGTGAGCAACCCAGCCGTTGGGACCTCAGAATAGAAGGCCCACAGCCCCATGTGGATGGGAACCTGGCAGGAGTGTCATCGCACCACTGGGCACACATCAGAAAATGTGGGGAGCCCAGCAGTTAGGCCCTGACGTCACTGGGCCCTCATCACCGAGGGGAGGAGGCTCCCAGCACGCTCCATCTGCAACCAGTGGGCCCATGTGGCCAAGGCGGGTTGTGCCAGTCAGGCAGGAGTGACCTCAGAGAAGAGGGCCCACCTCAAAGAAGTGTGAGGAACCCAGCCATGATCAGACTCTCACCAGAGGGCCCACATCACCAAGGGGATGGGAACCAGGCAGGAGTGTCCTCACACCAGTGGGGTCACATCATCAAAAGATGAGGAACCCAGCACATGTGGCCTCAAACCAGAGGACACACATCACCAAGGGGTTGGGAGTGAGGCAGGTGTCTGGACGGGCACATTTAACTATAATTTCCCACCAGGAAGAGGAATTAACCAAAGGGTCAGAGTGCCGTGCCAGACCCTGATTACGGCCTGAAGCAAACCTGTGGTTTTGTGGCCAGCTTACAAGGAAGCGAGTTAAGAAAGGAACTCAGGGGCACTGTCATTCACAAACCTGCAGTTATAAATGACAGCTATCGTCCAAAAATATATTGAAGTAAGGCAGCGAAGAAGACCTGAAAGTGGGGCAGAATTGCAGGAAACCGATTTCATGATGTAGACAGTAATTGCTTTTAAAGCATAGGAAAAGAGGCAGAACGTCTACAGTGATGCACTTGGCCAAGAAGGGCATATGCGTTTTATAGAGGGCCCTCATTAATGAGGGGAGGAGGCTCCCAGCACACACCAAAGGCCAACAGACGGCCCATGTCATCAAGGCGACGTGTGCCAGCCAGGCAGGAGAGACCTCATATCACAGGGTCTACCTCACAGAAGGGTGAGGTACCCAGCGAGGATCAGACTCTCACCAGAGGGCCCACATCACCAAGGGGATGGGAACCAGTCAGGAGTGTCCTCACACCAGTGGGGCCACATCATCCAAAGTTGAGGAACACAGCACATGTGACCTCAAACCAGAGGACACACATCACCAAGGGACTGGGAGTGAGGCAGGCAGGAGGAGCCTCAAAACAGAGGGCCCATAGAATAAAAAAGGTGAGGAATTGCGCAGTTGGATCCTCCCAGCAGGCGGCCAGGAGCAGCGAGGCTATGGGATCCAGGCCGGAATGAGCTCACACCAGAGGGCCCTCATCATTATACTGTGAGCAACCCAGCCGTTGGGACCTCAGAGCAGAAGGCCCACATCCACATGGGTATGGGAAACTGGCAGGAGTGCCATCACACCAGTGGGCACACATCAGAAAATATGGGTACCCAGCAGTTAGTGACTGACGCCACAGGGCCCTCATCACCGAGGGGAGGAGGCTCCCAGCAAGCTCCAACTGCCACCAGAGGGCCGACGTCACCAAGGCAACGGGAGCAAGCCAGGCAGGAGTGACCTCACAGCAGAGGGCCCACCTCCCAGAAGTGTGACGAAACCAGTCAGGATCAGACTCTCACCAGACGGCCCACATCACCAAGGGGATGGGAACCAGGCAGGAGTGTCCTCACACCAGTGGGTCCACATCACTAAAAGGTGAGTAAACCAGCACATGTGGCCTGAAACCACAGGACCCACATCACCAAAGGGCTGGGAGTAAGGCAGGCAGGAGGAGCCTCACAACACAGGGCCCAAAGAATAAAAAAGGTGAGGTATCCAGCAGTTGGAACCTCGCAGCAGGCGGCCCAGAGCACAGAGACTATGGGATCCTGGCCTGAGTGAACTAACACCAGAGAGCCTATATCATGGAACTGTGAGCAACCCAGACGTTGGAACCACAGAGCAGAAGGCCCACATCCCCATGGGGATGGGAAACTTACAGGAGTGTCCTGTTATCACTGGGCTCACATCAGATAACATGGGGAGCCCAGCAGTGATGGCCTCACGCCAGAGGGCCCTCAACACCGAGGGGAGGAGGCTCCCAGTAGGTTCCAACTGCCACCAGAGGGCCGATGTCACCAAGGCAATGGGAAGCCAGGCAGGAGTTACCTCACAGCAGAGGGCCCACCTCACAGAAGGGTGAGGAACCCAGCCAGGATCAGACTCTCACCAGAGGGCTCATATCACCAAGGGGATGGGAACCAGGCACAAGTATCCTCACACCAGTGGGGCCACATCATCGAAAGGTGAGGGACCCAGCACACGTGGCCTCTAATCAGAGGACACACATAAACAAGGGGCTGGGAATGAGGCAGGCAGGAGGAGCCTCAAAAGAGAGGGCCCATAGAATAAAAAAGGTGAGGAATCCCGCAGTTGGAACCTCCCAGCAGGCGGCCTGGAGTAGCGAGGCTATGGGATCCAGGGTGAGTGAACTCACACCAGAGGGCCCTCATCATGAAACTGTGAGAAATCCAGACGTTGGGACCTCACAGCAGAAGGCCCACATTCCCATGGGCTTGGGAACCTGACAGGAGTGTACTCGCACCACAGGGCGCACATCAGAAAATTTTGAGAGCCCAGGAGTTAGGGCCTGACGCCAGAGAGCCCTCATTACCGAGGGAAGGAGACTCCCAGCAGGCACCAACACACAATTGAGGGCCCACGTCGCCAAGATGACGTGTGCCAGTCAGGCAGGAGTGACCTCACAGCACAGGGCCTACCTAACAGAAGGGTGAGGAAACCAACCAGGATAAGACTCTCGCCAGAGGGCCCACATCACCAAGGGGATCGGAACCACGCAGGAGTGTCCTAACACCAATGTGGCCACATCATAGAAAGGTGAGGAACCCAACACATGTGGCCTCAAAGCAGAGGACCCACATCTCCAAGGGACTCGGAGTGAGGTAGGCAGGAGTAGCCTTACAACACAGGGCCCATAGAATAAAAAGGTGAGGAATCCAGTAATTGGAAGCTCCCAGCAGGCGGCCCAGGGCACCCAGTCTATGAGATCTAGGCCGCAGTGAACTCACAGCAGAGGGCCCACATCATGATACTGTGAGCAACCCAGCCATTGGGACCTCAGAGCAGAAGGCCCACATCCCCATGGGGATGGGAAACTGGCAGGAGTGTCATCGCACCAGTGGGCGCACATCAGAAAATGTGGGGAGCCCAGCAGTTAGGGCCTGATGCCAGAGGGCCCTCATCACCGAGGGGAGGAGGCTCCCATCCCACTCCAACTGCAACCAGAGGGCCCACTTGGCCAAGGCGACGTGTGCCATCCAGGCACGAGTGACCTCACAGCAGAGAGCCCACCTCCCAGAAGTGTGAGGTATCCAGCCAGGATCAGACTCTCACCAGAGGGCCCACATCACCAAGGGGATGGGAACCAGGCAGGAGTGTCCTCACACCAGTGGGGCCACATCAATAAAAGGTGAGGAAACCGGCACATGTAGCCTCAAACCACAGGACCTACATCACCAATGGGGGGAGTGAGGAAGGCAGGAGGAGCCTCACAACACAGGGCACAAAGAATAAAAAAGGTGAGGAATCCAGCAGTTGGAACCTCGCAGCAGGCGGCCCAGAACACAGGGGCTATGGGATCTAGGCCTGAGTGAACGAACATCACAGAGCCAACACCATGAAACTGTAAGGAACCCAGACGTTGGGACCTCAGAGCAGAAGGCCCACATCCCAATGGGGATGGGAACCTGGCAGGAGTGTCCTGGCATCACTGGGCTCACATCAGAAAACGTGGGGAGCACAGCAGTTAGAACCTGACGCCAGAGGGCACTCATCACTGAGGAGAGGAGGCTCCCAGCAGGCTCCAACTGCCACCAGAGGGCCTACGTCTCCAAGGCAATGGGAGCAAGCCAGGCAGGATTTACCTAAGAGCAGAGGGCCCACCACACAGAAGGGTGAGGAACGCAGCCAGTGTCAGACTCTCACCAGAGGGCCCACATCACCAAGGGGATGGGAACCAGGCAGGAGTTTCCTCACACCATTGGGGCCACATCATTGAAAGGTGAGGAACCCAGCACATGTGGTCTCGAACCAGAGGACACACATCACCAAGGGGCTGCGAATGAGGCAGGTGTCTGGACGGGCACATTTAACTCTCATTTCCCACCAGGAAGAGGAATTAACCAAACGCTGAGCATGCCGTGCCGGAACCAGATTACAGCCTGAAGCAAACCTGCGGTTTTGTGGCCAGCTCACAAGGAAGCGAGTTAAGAAAGGAAATCAGGGGCACTGTAATTCTCAAACCTGCAGAGTTATAAATGACAGCTATTGTCAAAAATATATTGAAGTAAGGCTGCAAAGAGGACTTGAAAACGAGGCAGAATTGCAGGAATCAGATTTCAGGAGGTAGATTTGAATTGCATTTAAAGCATATGAAAAGCAGCAGATCTTTGACAGTGATGCACTTGGACAAAAAGTGCATATACATTTTTTCCTGAATACATTCAGGAAAAAACGCATATGCTCTTTTTTGTCAACCAAGCACTCGAGCAATGGAAATCTGCACTACAATGAAGTCTCTTTTCCCATTCGTCAAAATGGCCATCTGAAAAAAGTGTAAAAACAAGAAACACAGGACAGGCCATGGAGAACAGGGAGCCTTGTTATGCTGATGGGTGGGATGTCAATTGCCAACAGACACTCTGGAGATGTTTATGATGTATCCTGAAACATCTAAAAAACAAAGCTACAGAGCCTAGGTCACTTCCACTTATGGCCCTATAGCTTAGGAATATTAAAATCAACAAGACACAGCCAACACAAAATTTAGGGCTGCTGTGTTTACAAGAACCTTGAGTCCTGTGCACATTAAATATCCCAGAAAGAAAAAAATGGATAAAGAAGTTGTGCGACTTATGTACAACGGAATATCACTCAGCAATGAGATCAATGTCATCAGGCCTGTAGCAGCAAATTGAGTGGATTTAAGCACGATGATTCTAAGAGAAATATGTCACACAGAGAAAGATAGTTATCATAAGATATCACTAATAGAGGGAGTGTAAACTTGGCTCCACATGAACTGGATTACAAAACCGAACAGAGTCTCACATTTAGATAAAAAACTTATGCTTGCTTAAGGGGAAAGTTGAGTTGGGGTGCTGTATAAAACCAGAGATTGAAATTAGCACAGATACCTTTCCATAAGCCAAAAATGTAATAGACAAGACCTACTCCTTGCTCAACGAAATAGACTCATCCATGGTGTTTCACCTCACACTGGTTAGAATGGGCATCATCAGAAAATCTACAAACAACAAATGCTGGAAAGGGTGTGGAGATATGGAACCCTCTTCCAGTATTGTTGGGAATGTAAATTGATACAGTCACTGTGGAGAACATTATGGAGTTTCTTATAAAACTAACAATAGAATTACCATATGATACAGCAATCCCACTACTGGTCATATACCCAGACAAAACCATAAATTAAAAAACAACATTCAGCGCAATGTTCATTGCATCACTATTTACAATATCCAGGTAATGGAAGCAACCTAAATGCCCACAGACAGACGAATGCATAAAGATGTGGTACATATATAAAATGGAATATTACTAAGCCATAAAAAGGAATGAAATTGGGTCACCTGTAGAGACGTTGATGAATCTAGAGACTGTCATACACAGTGAAGTAAGTCAGAAAGAGAAAAACAAAACAAATCTTGTATATTAATGCATATATGTGGAACCTAGAAAAATTGTACAGATGAACCGTTTTGCAAGGCAGAAATAGAGCAACAGATGTAGACAACGAACGTATGGACACCAAGGGGGGAAAGCTGTTGGGGGGATGGTGGTGGGAGGTGTTGAGAGATTGGGATTGGCATGTATACATTTATATGTATAAAAGAGATAACCAAAAAGAACCTGCTGTATAAAAAATAAAATAAAATTCAAAATTAAAAAAAATAAAATTAAAAAAAGTAAAACAGAAAAAATATTCTTCCCTTCACATACATGTATTTATATGAATAAATTATTTCCATGCATATATCTGTAAATACAGAGGAGAAGAATAAAATCTACCTTGAACCAAAAACGAAAAAAAGAAAAAGAAAAACAGAACCCACCAGGTACACAGAGGAAAACCCTATCAGGTCACTTGCTCCAGTTGTAAACAATTCTGAAGTTGGTCAGTGGTGGGGAATCATCTCCCATTCAGCCAGCAGGCCCCACGCAACAAGCGTCCTCATTGCAAAGCTGGGGGACCATGCCGAGGCATCTGTGAGTAAACGTGGGCCGAGCCCCAGGCCAGCTGCTGCTGAAATGTTCCCACCCTTCCCAGGTAAAACACCTGAATATGTACAAGGACTTGAAAGCCTAGAGGAAGGGCCATGGAGCCACACGAGCGACAGCATGCCGGCCGACTTGATGCCTGCAGGCCAGCCAGGATGGTACTGGCCCTGGGTGCTCTTCTGGAAGCTTTCCATTTCCCTGCCTGAGATACCCCTCCTGTCCTGGCCCCCACTGCTTTCTTCCTTCCTCACCTCTCCCCAGGATGAAATTCCAGCAGCAGGTATGGGTGACACATCCTCTTCCTTAGCAGGTGGCATCTTGGCAACTGCTGCAGAAAGTCCAGCAGAGCCCCACTCACACTGGACCACCCACAAAGCCGTGGCCTCTCACTCCCTCCCACCAGTCCAGCCCCGAGACTGTTGACAGGGCAGAGAAAATGGCGTCAGGCACAGCTGCAGGGGCTCTTGCTGCCTGGAGCGGTGTTTATATCGATCTCAACCCAGGCACACCTGGGGAGGTCTGGCCGGCACGGTCAGGCTGCCCAGGTCAGCCAATCATCAACCCTCAGGGTCTCACAGTTGCAGAAAATGGAACTTGCTGAATCGGCCAGGTCCAAGGAACAGGTGTGGGCTCTTGAGAGTCAGGATAGACAAGGGGCTGTAGTTCTGGCTTGTTTTCTAATCATTTTATCTGGCCCATGAGTGGGAGACAACTTCAAGAAAACCCTCTGCTAATGAGAGGAACCCAGGAGTCAGGGAGAGGAGGGGAGGGTGGTGGGTGGAGACAGAGGCCTGGTGCCCCGGGTGCAGTGGAAGTCTCTGGAAGACCAGGTGGAGGGAGGCCGCACAGAGTGATCCCCAAGATCACAGACCTTTTGGAGCTGCTGTTTGTTAGTACAAGTACTGCTCTGAGGTGCTCTGTGTCAGATCTGAGCGACAGGTGAGCTGGGAGTGCTTTGCAATGTGCGCTATGTGCACGGTTCCTGTTTGCACAGACTTGCCACGGAACATGCAAGGGTAGCTCTGTATCCTGGGAGGGACGTGACAACGAGAGCCCCATGGGCTGCAGGTGACCTGCCCAGGGAACACCATATCCTGGGAGGGGCCTGAACACGAGGGCCCTGTGGGCTGGGGTGGGGGTGGGGTACCTGCCTGGGTGAGCTCCATATCCTGGGATTGGCCTGACTTTGAGAGCCCCATGGGCTGCAGCAGTCAAGGTAACGGATGTCAGGAGAGTCAGTGAAGCCACCGAGGATATACCTCCAGTAGTTCCTAAATCCTATACCCTGCTGGTTATTCTACCAACGACCAGGACTTGGTATTCTGTATTAGTCTTCAATGATGCCTTCTTTTACACTTTTTTCACATGGCCCTTTTGACCGGGGGGCAGTGAGACTTCATTGTAGTGCAGATTTCCTTTAAACGCTTGCTTGGTTGGCCAAAAAGTGCGTATGCGTTTTTTCCTGAATATATTCAGGAAAAAACCAATATGCTCTTTTTGGCCAAGTGCATCATTGTCGACATTCTGCCTCTTTTCCTATGCTTTAAGTGCAATTCCAGTCTACCCCCTGAAATCGTTTTCCTGAAATTCTGCACCGCTTTAAAGCCCTCTTCACAGACTTACTTGAATATATTTTGGACGATAGCTATCATTCATAACTCTGCAGGTTTGTGGATTACAGTGCCCTTGAGCTCTTTTCTTCAACTCGCTTACTTGTGAGCTGACCGCAAAACCGCAGGATTGCTTCAGGCCCTAATCTGTTTCCAGCAGGGCACGCTGAGCCTTTGGTTAATTCCTCTTCCTGGTGGGAAATAAGCGTTCCATTTGTCCGTGCAGACACCTACAGCTAGTCTCTCATTGGATCTCCAAATTCCTGTTCATCTTGCACAGAAATTGCAAAGTGTGCCAAACAGGAGGTTAAAGGCACTGACTCTCCAAGTGGGGAGAGTGTTAGTAAAGCGTCTGGAATGGTGAACCCGAGTACCAGGGGACGAAAACTGAGATGCATTTGAAAACGTTTCCCAATGACATGGTGGAACGTACTCTGGGTTTCCCATGCATGTTTTAGCTGAAGGAAGAATCCCATAAACCTGGAGAGTTCGGACCCATGGAATGGGTACCATGCAGTATGACTTCAAAGGGTCTGCATTTGCTCATCGAACCTCACCAATGCCATCAGCCCGAAGTGTCCAGCTTTATGTCTCAACCTAACCCTTACCCGAACCCTTACCCTTATCCGTCCCCTAATCATACGCTAACACTAACCCGTATCCTAACACGTACGCTCATCTTAAACCGTTGTCTTACCCTAACCTGTACCCTAAACCGTCCCCGTCCCCAAACCCTAACAAACCCTAACCCTAACTCTTACCCAAAACCTTACCCTAAACCATCCCCTAATCGTAACACGTATGCTAACACTAACCTGTACCCTAACATGTACTCTCACCCTAAACCGTGGTCGTACCCTAAGCTGTACCCTAAACCGTCCCCATCCAGTAACCCTAAAACTAAAGCTAACCCTAACGATAACCCTTACCCGAAACCTTACCCTAACCCGTCCCCTAATCCTAACCCGTACGCTAACACTAAACCGTACTCTAACACGTACGCTCACCCTAAACCGTTTTTGTACCCTAACCTGTACCCTAAACCATCCGTGTCCCAGTCCCCTAACCCAAACCCTAAACATAATGCTTACCCGAAGCCTTACTCTAACCTTTCCTTTAATCCTAACCCGTACGCTAACACTAACCCATACCCTAAAACGTAAGCTCACCCTAAACCGTTGTCGTACCCTAACCTGTAACCTAAACTGTCCCCGTCCCCTAACCCTAACCCTAACCTTAACCCTTACCCGAAGCCTTACACTAACCCGTCCCCTAATCCTAACCCGTACGCTAACACTAACCCGTACCCTAACATGTACGCTCACCCTAAACCATTGGCGAATCCTAAACTGTACTCTAAACCGTCCCCGTCCCTGTCCCCTAATCCTAACCCTGACCCTTACTCGAAGCCTTACCCTAACACGTCCCCTAATCCTAACCCGTACGCTAACACTAACCCATAACCTAACACGTACGCTCACCCTAAACCGTTGTCGTACCCTAACCTGTACCCTAAACCGTCCCCGTGCCCTAACCCTAACTCTAACCCTAACCCCAACCCTAACCTTTACCCGAAGCCTTACCCTCACCCATCCGCTAATCCTAACACGTACGCTAACACTAACCCGTACCCTAACACGTACGCTCAACCTAAACTGTTGTCGTACACTAACCTGTACCCTAAACCGTCCCCGTCCCCTAACCCTAACCCTAACCCTAACCCTAACCCTTACCCGAAGCCTTAACCTCACCCGTCCCCTAATCCTAACCCGTACGCTAACACTAAACCGTACCCTAACAACTACGCTCACCCTAAATCGTTGTCGTACCCTAACATGTACCCTAAACCGTCCCCGTCTCCTAACCCTAAACCTAACCCTAACCCTAACCCTAACACTTACCCGAAGCCTTACCCTCACCCGTCCCCTAATCCTAACCCGTACGCTAACACTGACCCGTACCCTAACACGTACGCTCACCCTAAACCGTTGTCGTACCGTAACCTGTACCCTAAACCGTCCCCGCCCCTAACCCTAACCCTAACCCTAACCCTAACCCTTACCCGAAGCCTAACACTCACCGTCCCCTAATCCTAACCCGTACGCTAAAACTAACCCGTACCCTAACACGTACGCTCACCCTAAACCGTTGTCGTACCCTAACTTGTACCCTAAACCGTCCCCGTCCCCGTCCCCTAACCCTAACCCTAACCCTTACCCGAAGCCTTACACTCACCCGTCCCCTAATCCTAACCCGTACGCTAACACTAACCCGTACCCTAACACGTACGCTCACCCTAAACCGTTGTCGTACCCTAACCTGTACCCTAAACCGTCCCCGTCCCCGTCCCCGTCCCCTAACCCTAACCCTAACCCTAACCCTTACCCAAAGCCTTACCCTCACCCGTCCCCTAATCCTAACCCGTACGCTACCACTAACCCGTACCCTAACACGTACACTCACCCTAAATGCTGTCGTACACTAACCTGTACCCTAAACCGTCCCTGTGCCCGTCCTGTAACCCTAACCCTAACACTAACCCTAACCCTTACCCGAAGCCTTACCCTCACCCGTCCCCTAATCCTAACCCGTACGCTAACACTAACCCATACCCTAACACGTACGCTCACCCTAAACCGTTGTCGTACCCTAACCTGTACACTAAACCGTCCCCGTCCCCTAACCCTAACCCTAACCATAACCCTAAAACTTACCCGAAGACTTACCCTCACCCATCCCCTAATCCTAACCCGTACGCTAACACTAACCCGTACCCTAACACGTAAGCTCACCCTAAACCGTTGTCGTACGCTAACCTGTACCCTAAACCGTCCCCGTCACCGTCCCCTAACCCTAACCCTAACCCTAACCCTTACCCGAAGCCTTATCCTCACCCGTCCCCTAATCCTAACCCGTACGCCAACACTAACCCGTAACCTAACACGTACGCTCACCCTAAACCGTTGTCGTACACTATCCTGTACCCAAAACCGTCCCCGTCCCCTAACCCTAACCCTAACCCTAACCCTAACCCTTACCCGAAGCCTTACCCTCACCCGTCCCCTAATTCTAACCCGTACGCTAACACTAACCCGTACCCTAACAGGTACGCTCAACCTAAACCGTTGTCGTACCCTAAAATGTACCCTAAACCGTCCCCGTCCCCTAACCCTAAACCTAACCCTAACCCTAACCCTAACCCTTACCCGAAGCCTTACCCTCACCCGTCACCTAATCCTAACCCGTACGCTAACACTAACCCGTACCCTAACACGTACGCTCACCCTAAACCGTTGTCGTACCCTAACCTGTACCCTAAAGCGTCCCCGTCCCCTAACCCTAACCCTAACCCTAAACCTAACCCTAACTCTTACCAGAAGCCATACCCTCACCCGTCCCCTAATCCTAACCCGTGCGCTAACACTAACACGTACCCTAACACGTACGCTCACCCTAAACCGTTGTCGTACCCTAACCTGTACCCTAAACCGTCCCCGTCCCCTAACCCTAACCCTAACCTTAACCCTAACCCTTACCCGAAGCCTTACCCTCACCCGTCCCCTAATCCTAACCCGTACGCTAACACTAACCCGTACCCTAACACGTACGCTCACCCTAAACCGTTGTCGTTCACTAACATGTACCCTAAAGCGTCCCCGTCCCCTAACCCTAACCCTAACCCTAACCCTAACCCTTACCCGAAGCCTTACCCTCACCCGTCACCTAATCCTAACCCGTACGCTAACACTAATCCGTACCCTAACACCTACGCTCACCCTAAATCGTTGTCGTACCCTAACATGTACCCTAAACCGTCCCCGTCCCCTAACCCTAACCCTAACCCTAACCCTAAACCTTACCCGAAGCCTTACCCTCACCCGTCCCCTAATCCTAACCCGTACGCTAACACTAACACGTACCCTAACACGTACGCTCACCCTAAACCGTTGTCGTACCCTAAACTGTACCATAAACCATCCCCGTCCCCATCCCCTAACCCTAACCCTAACCCTAACCCTAACCCTTACCCGAAGCCTTAACCTCACCCGTCCCCTAATCCTAAACCGTACGCTAACACTAACCCGTACCCAAAACATACGCTCACCCTAAACCGTTGTCGTACCCTAACCTGTACCCTAAACCGTC